>NC_047088.1:184038909-184338909 GCF_902459505.1 Geotrypetes seraphini | reverse complement strand
GGAATTCTAGTCATGTCAACTAATATATATTAAGAGAGCTGCCACAATATAGTGGAAAATTTTATTGATGAAATTTGGGAGAATAATTGCACAAATGATAAATATGTATAAGGAAGTTTAAGCTATATTTATTTCCCAGGCTTTGGAGAGACTCGCATTTATTTATGAATTTTAATTTATTTTGTAACATTGATGTTTTATGATTTTTTATGTACATATATATTTTTAGAACCTGCTTAGGTATAAGCAGGCTATGTTTAGTTTAGTTTGTTTGATAGACTAAAAATATAAACAGAAGTAAAATCTATACGGTTTACAATTTAAAAAACAGGGGTGGGAACAAAATATTTAACACTGAGGACAAAACAAAAGTTAAAAAGAGACCTACAGGTACAAAAGGTGCAGGAAAGTGTCACTAAATATTTCAGGGTAGTTTGGGGAAGGATAATAACAAGCGGAATAGGGAAGAGTAATTTATGTACAAATCTAACTAAAATGAAAAAGTCTAACTGAAGATCTAGAACTTCATATAACAGCAGATAAACTGAATACCATGGTGAAGTAGTAGGCTTTTAGTTGAGCTTTAAAGATTTTTAGAGATTGTTCTGACCTGAGATAAAAAGGAAGGGAATTCTATAAAATTAGAGCTATGACAGAAAAGCTTGCGGTTCTGTGAATGTCTAAAATCACTTGCCTGACTGAGGGAACACTCAAAAGATTCCACTGAGAAGAATAAAGTGTCCTCTGTGAGACAGGAGGAAGTAGCTTATATATTCTAATATAAGTCGATTCGAATATAAGTTGAGACCTCCATTTTTCACCCCAAAAGGGAGGAAAAATGGTTGACTCAATATAAGATGGGGGCTTAATATTCAAGTGCCATGTCCTACCAGGATCTTTACCCCCTCACACCCTCCCCTGCCAGGCTCTGCACTCATTCCTCCTCCCTACCAAGTTCTGTACCTAGCCCCCATTCTGTCCCTGCCAGGCTCTGAATCCAGCCCCCTGCTAGTCTCTGCACCCAGCCTCCTTCCCTCCCTGCCCTCCTAGGCTCTGAACTCAGCCCCTTCCCTGCCCACCCTGTCCACCCTCCCTACTAGGTTCTGCACCCTATCCCACCTTTCTTCCCTGTATCCTCTTCCCCCTCTAGTTGTGTAGTGGTAGGCCGGGACAGGAGGGATCCCTCCTGTCTCCTGTACCGGCAGATAGAAACAATTTTTTACCCCTCCACTGCGTACCTTTTCCCTGGTTGTCCAGCGGTGTGTGGGCAGGTAGAGTGAGCTTTCTGCACTCAAGCCCCTCCTTCTGATCTCAAGGCCAGAAGCCAGCAGCGCACCTGGGCCGGCAGGCAGGAGCAAGCTTTTCGAGCTTCCTCCCAGCCCTGCACCAATCTCTGAATGGCTGCTGCCAGTTCTCACTAGTCCCCCATATTTTATTGTACATAAGAACATAAGAATTGCCACTGCTGGGTCAGACCAGTGGTCCATCATGCCCAGCAGTCCGCTCCCGCGGCGGCCCCTAGGTCAAAGACCAGTGCCCTAACTGAGACCAGCCCTACCTGCGTATGTTCCAGTTCAGCAGGAACTTGTCTAACTTTGTCTTGAATCCCTGGAGGTGTTTTCCCCTATAACAGCCTCCGGAACAGCGTTCCAGTTTTTTACCACTCTCTGGATGAAGAAGAGAGTTTGTACGGAATCTATCCCCTTTTAACTTTAGCGAGTGCCCTCTCATTCTTCCTACCTTGGAGAGAATGAACAATCTGTCTTTATCTACTAAGTCTATTACCTTCAGTATCTTGAATGTTTCGATCATGTCCCCTCTCAGTCTCCTCTTTTCAAGGGAGAAAAGGCCCAGTTGCTCTAATCTCTTGCTGTATGGCAACTCCTCCAGCCCCTTAACCATTTTAGTCGCTCTACTCTGGACCCTTTCTAGTAGTACTGCGTTTCTTCTTCATGTATGGCAACTAGTGCTGGACGCAGTATTCCAGGTGAGGGCGTACCACAGCCCGGTACAACAGCATGATAACCTTCTCTGATCTGTTCGTGATCCCCTTCTTAATCATTCCAAGCACCCTGTTTGCCCTTTTCGCCGCCGCCACACATTGCATGGATGGCTTCATCGACTTGTTGACCAGCACTCCCAAGTCTCTTTCCTGGGGGGTCTCTCCAAGTAACGCCCCGGACATCCTGTATTCGTATATAAGATTTTTGTTACCGACATGCATCATCTTACACTTATCCATGTTGAACCTCATTTGCCATGTCGCGGCCCATTTCAGGAGTGTGTTTATGCCACATTGCAGATCTTTGCAATCCTCCTGCGTCTTCACTACTCTGAATAACTTAGTATCGTCTGCAAATTTAATCACCTCACTCGTCGAACCAATTTCCAGATCATTTCTAAATATGTTGAGGAGCATGGGTCCAAGCATCTAATCCTGTGGCACTCCACTGCTGACACTTTTCCAGTCCGAGTATTGTCCATTTACCCCCACTCTCCGTTTCTTATCCACCAGCCAGTTTTTAATCCACGTGAGTATTTCACCCTCGATTCCATGGTTCGCAATTTTTTGAAGTAGTCATTCATGCGGAACCTTGGCGAACACCTTTTGAAAATCCATAAACAATAAATCAAATTTTTTATAAACGTGAAACTTCCTGGTTTGACACTTACCTGTCCTCCCCTTCGCCTGAAGCTGTTTCCCTTTCTGAGATGTCCTTGCCTTTCCTCTAGCTGTTCAATCAACACACTGATGCCACTAGGCATAATTCTATAAACGGTGCCTAATTCAAAATTAACAGCCACTAAGCACTGCTTTATAGAATTGGAGTCATACTGCCTCCTATTTAGGAGCTAAGGCATAGATTTACTAACCTTCCTTTCCGGTCCGATCCATGGGAGATTGCAGGCAGGCCAACAAATTCACTAAAGGTCAGCATGCAAATGAGGTGATTGGAGGGAAAACCCCCACTGACCACACGGATCGCTAGTGAGTGATCCTGTAGCATGCAAGTCCGTGGTTTTAACCCGCTTTAAACCCGCGGGTTAAAGCCACGGGCTCGCACTGCGGGGGGGGAAAGCCAGGAGAGTCAGGGTGGCAAGTCAGGGCAGCAAGACGAGATTCGGGTTGCAGGGCGGCGAGTCGGGGCAGAGAACAGGGCGGCGAGAGGAGAGTCAGGCTGAAAAAGTCAGGAGAAGTCGGGCTGAAAAAGGGCAGGAGAAGTCGGCAGAGAGCAGGAAAGGTCGTGAGCCAGCTCAGTCAGCCAACCCAGTCGGTGTTCCTGGAAAAGTTTAGTGAATTGCGTCCCTTCCTACTTTGCATGTCATTTACCCTCATTTGCATGTGCGGATCGGAATTGGATCGGCCACGAGGTTAGTGAATCGGGTAGGGGTCGCAAAGGGGTCGCAAATTGATCGGTACACGATCGGTTTGCATAGTGAATCTAATCCTAAGTGCTTCTGCATTGACACTGAAGTAGCCAATTAGCATGTTTTAATTATAATGCACCACCTGGTTAACACTTGCATGCCCACTCTCCACCCATGACATGCCCCCTCCCAATTTTTTTTTTTTTTTTTAAATTGGTAACACGTGGATTAGACTGTAAACTGCCAGAAGGCTATGACCCTTGGTGCAGGATTGAAAATGTTAATAAACTTGGAAACTTTAAGTGAGCTATAGAGAATTAATCCCCAATGTTTTAAAGTGTGCTGACAAACCAACTGCAATCTGTCAGAATGACTAAACTGACTTTGCTTTCCACATGCATTTTTGATATCTATGCTTCTCCCCTGGTTCTACTTATTACAACATTGTTTAATTCAAGTCTAAGCTCTGAAGAATACGTTTTACATTAGCAAGAATTGAAATACATGAATTTTATGATAGACAGAAAATCCGTATAAACCTCTGCTGAAATGTCAGTGGTGATTCTAATAGAATCATTGACTAAGGATTTATCATGGCACTAGCATCTAGTTATTCAAAGAAAGCTACAAAAAAGGTACAGAGAAGGGTGACGAAAATGATAAAAGGAATGGAATGACTTCCCTATGAATAAAGGCTAAAGCGGCTAGGGCTCTTCAGCTTGGGGAAGAGATGGATTAAGGGTAATATGATAAAGGTCTAAAAAATACTGAGTGGAGTGAAAAGGGTAGATGTGAATCGCATGTTCACTCTTTCAAAAATACTAGGATTAGGGGGCATGCGATAAATCTACTAAGTGGTAGATTTACCGTATTTTTCGCTCCATAAGACAAACTTTTATCCACCCAAAGTGAGTGGAAATCTTGGTGCGTCTTATGAAGTAAAGGTACAAATTTTATTACCCTCCCCCTGAACTTACAGCAGCCATTCAGAAAGCAGTGCGGGGCTGAGCGGGAGAGCGTAAAGATGTCCACGCTGCTGATTTGTTTTTCAGCTGGACAGGAAATAAGGAGGAGCTCGTAAGAGCGAAGGCTTCCGCAACAGGCAGGGAGAGAAGGAAACCAGTTGGAGCTGCTGGGTAGAATTTGAAAAGGTACGGGGGGGGAGGGGGGGGCTTGCCTGGAGCTGGTTGGTCTGCAGCTGGCTGGCTTGGGGCTGGCCTTGGGTTGGCTGGCTGGTTTGGGGCTGACTGGCCTGGTTGGCCTGGAGCTGGCTGGCTGGCTGGCTGGCTTGGGGCTAGCTGGCCTGGGGCTGGCTGGACGGCTGGCTGGTTTGGAGCTGCCTGTTTTGGGGCTGGTGGACTGGCCTGGGGCTGGCGGGCGGGATGGCCTGGGGCTGGATGGCAGGCTGGCTTTGGACTGCCTACCATTAAATGTGCCCACCACTAGATGTGCCCTGTACCCTGTCCCGGCCTACCACTAGACCACCAGAGGGGGGAGAGAGTACAGGACACACCATTTGGTTCAGAATTTTATTTTTCTTGGTTTTTCCTCCTCTAGAGGTGGATGCATCTTATGGTCAGATGCGTCTTATGGAAGAAAAAAATACAGTATTTTTTTAGTTCAAAAAGTTTGATTGAATTTTCAGTAACAAAAATCATAAAAATAAGATGTATGGCAATGAGTACAAATTGTAATAAGCAAAGTGATAATGTCACAATGATACAGCATATGTAACAGTTAATTGAATCTAGTATCAAAAGCAAATTAAAATAAGAACCAATGAAAACAAAAATGGCAACTCAAAGTGGGAATAGGAATACAACAAAACAATGAGATAAACAGAAAAGTAAGACATGTCTACTTGTATAATACATAATGCATATATGTTAATGTGCAAAGTAAAAAAACAAGACCTAAAATACAGAGCATGAGAAGTTCAACCTGGATGTCAACAGTGTAGAATTAAAACAACCTGGAGAAAAGGTTTCTTCACACATTGTGTAATTAAACACTGGAATTTGTTGCCAGACAATATAGTGAAATCAGTTAGCTTAGCGGGGTTTAAAAAAGGTTTGGCTAATTTCCTAAAAGAGGTTCATAGGCCATTATTGAGATGGCTTGGGGAAATCCATTGCTTATTCCTAGGATAAGCAGCATAAAATCTGTTTTACTACTTGGGATCTAGCTAGGTACTTGGAACCTGAGTTGGCCACTGTTGGAAACAGAATACTGGGCTTGATGGACCTTCGGTCTGTCCCAGTATGGCAAAGACCACCCCTGTACTAACCGGACAGTGCAGGGATGGTTAGTGCTGATAATAAGCAGCACTGACATGTTAAGTGCCACTGAATATCAACAGATAGGCAGGCACAAGTGATTTCACCAGGCAGAAGGCTGTCCTACCCAGTTAAATCACTTTGAATTTTGAACCCATAGTTTCTTTCTATTTCCTGGAATCAAAAAGTATTTTTCTGTTTAAAATTTTTCACTGACATAATTTGACTGACACAAATCATTTGACTGTCACAAATCTCAAGTTAACATACGAGTATGAAGTTCATTTATCACAATCATTGGCTGTGCTTTTTTTCTGAATCAGAATCTAGTTTCCTTCTTATGTTATATAGCCCTAATAAAGGTTAGAATGTGCTGGATTATTAATTGGCAGGTGGCAATGAATGCATTATTATCACCCATGTACTCAGAGGAAAGCCATTGCAAAGGCCTTTGATATCCATGCATCTATTTCTTTCATTGGCCTTTTTCAGCAGTTCATCATATGACCTACAGTGATTTTAGAAGAAATTATATTTATCACAAACAACTTCGATGGAAAAAGGTACACACTGCTGTCTTATGACATTTAATAATAATTGTGCAGGACTTTGCCAGCTGCTGCCATCTGAATGCTAAGGTTTTTTATTCTTAGACTAAGGATTTATTGAATTACATTATTTGATTGTATTTTTAATGACTAGACCTAATTTCTTTCCTACATAAATGTGATCCTGACTCATCAGTGAAAATTTCCTGATGGCCTTCTACTTTGAAACGTGCTTAGACTTTAAAATCAAATACATAATGGTCTTCAAAGTCATATTCACTAACAATTCAATTCACTCAACATATTTTTGTGGCTTCTTGGAAGGCACATATAGTCAAAAATTATTATTTCTGAGATATTTTGATAAAAGCAGCAAATATTTGTCATGGCCTGCTGAAATGTTATTTTTTTTAAATCTTTATTGATTTTTAAACTTTAATAGTGCAATACAAATGATAAGTCATACAAACTACATGAAATCGCACTATAACTATACAATTGATACACTAAACAATCATTTCCTCCCCTTGTTATTTAAAGCAGTATGAGGAAACACTAATTACCCCTCTTAGGGGCCCTTTTACTAAGGTGCAACAAAAAGTAGCCTTAGCGAACCATTGTGCAAATTTTTCACACATGCTAAGGCCATTTTTGCCACAGATGTAAAATGGCCAATTTTCAATTTTTTTTATATTAAGAGCCAATCCAATCCTTAAGTTTATATACCGAATCATCCTCAAATATTGGGGCTCGACATAGGAGTCTAATCTGTTTGATCATCGTAATACCAGATAAGATCAGTTTTATATTCATCTAAGGCTTGTTGAAAAAGATAGGTTTTTAGGGATTTCCTAAATAGATGAAGTGAGACAAGACATCTAATTTCGTAAGGAAATACATAGTCGCAAAAATGTATGCAAACGATCGAGAAATATATCCCATGGTTTTAACACTCTTAACAGAAGGGAATGAAAGTTTGAGCATTTGAGACAGTCTTGATCTTGTAGGGCATAAAGAATTCAGTAAAATAGCTACCAATGGTGAAATCCCATGTAAAGATTATACTAGCATATTTGAATTTAATTCTGAAATGAACTGGTAACCAATGGAGTGCTTTCAACAAAGGGGAGACGTGAGTGAATCCCATTGTAATCTACTGAAGAGGACTTTAAACTAGAAGTGATGGGGCAGGGTAATCAAAGCCCCCAGGTGAGTATAAGCTCACAGGTAAGTAAATCACTGAAAACCTCTACACGGATGGAAAGCAGTATATACTAATGCTCGAAGTAAGGGAAACAAGATTCTGGATCTAGAAACTGTGATGGAAGATGAGTTGGATATAGTGGCAATCACGGATACGTGTTTCACGAAGAACCATGTCTGGAATGTAGTTATACTGGGCTATAATCTGTTCAGGAAAGACAGGGTAGGAAGAAAAGGAGGGGTAGTAGAGTTTTATAGACCTCTATCATATTACCCCTGATCCATCTCTTCCCCAAGCTGAAGAGCCCTAGCTGCTTTAGCCTTTCTTCATAGGGAAGTCATCCCATTCCTTTTATCATTTTCATCACCCTTTTCTGTACTTTTTCTAATTCCACCATATGTTTTTTGAGATGCGGCGACCAGAATTGCACACAGTATTCAAAGAGCGGCTGTACCACAGAGCAATACAAGGGCATTATAACATTAATTATATTAAAGCCACCCAATTGCAGGATCTGCAGGGCAAGGAAGAGGCATTGTGGATCAATTTGCAAAGAGGGAATGGTGAATATATTTACATTGGTGTGATATAAAGGCCTCCTTCATGGACGGAAGAAGTGGACAGATATTTAATAGCAGATATTCAGAATATATCTAAAAAAAAGTGGAAGTTTTACTATTAGGTGATTTTAACATGCCGGATGTTGATTGGGGTATCCCTATTGCAGGGTCTTCTAGAAGTAGGGAGATCCTGGATTCTCTACATGGAGAACTGTTCCAGAAGTTGGTAATGAACATAAGGACTTAAGAATTGCCGCTGCTGGGTCAGACCAGTGGTCCATCGTGCCCAAACGTCCGCTCCAGTGGTGGCCCCTAGGTCAGAGACCATTGCCCTAACTGAGACCAGCCCTATCTCTGTGCGTTCCAGTTCAACAGGAACTTGTCTAACTTTGTCTTGAATCCCTGGAGGGTGTTTTCCCCTATAACAGCCTCCGGAAGAGTGTTCCAGTTTTCTACCACTCTCTGGGTGAAGAAGAACTTCCTTACATTTGTATGGAATCTACCCCATTTTAATTTTAGAAAGTGCACTCTCATTCTCCCTACCTCGGAGAGGGTGAACAACCTGCTTTTATCTACTAAGTCGATTCCCTTCAGTATCTTGAATGTTTCTACCATGTCCCCTCTCAGTCTCCTCTTTTCAAGGGAGAAGAGGCCCACTTTCTCTAATCTCTCGCTGTACGGCAACTCCTCCAGCCCTTTAACCATTTTAGTCGCTCTTCTCTGGACCCTTTCGAGCAGTACCGTGTCCTTCTTCATGTACGGCGACCAGTGCTGGATGCAATACTCCAGGAGAGGGTCTATCATGGCCCGGGTACAGCGGTATGATAACCATCCCCAATCTGTTCGTGATCCCTTTCTTAATCATTCCTAGCATTCTGTTTGCCTTTTTCGCCACCGCCATGCATTGTGTGGACGGATTCATCGACTTGTCAACCAGTACTCCCAAGTCTCTTTCCTTGGGAGCTCCAAGTACCGCCCCTCGACATCCTGTATTCGTATATAAGATTTTTGTTATCAACATGCATCACCTTATACTTATCCACGTTGAACCTCATTTGCCATATCGCGGCCCATTTCTCGAGCTTGTTTATGTCACATTGCAGATCTTTGCAATCCTCCTGCGTCTTCACTACTCTGAATAACTTTGTATCATCTGCAAATTTAATCACCTCACTCGTCGTACCAATTTCCAGAACCCACACGGGATGGGGTCATACTGGACTTAGTGCTTACAAACAGGAAAAGTGTTTCTGATGTTACAGTAGGTGATCATCTGGCATCCAGTGATCACTGCATGGTACGGCTTAATATTAAGATGGGTATAGAGAGGGTCATTCAAAAGCAAAGGTTCTAGACTTTCAAAAAACTAACTTTGTTCAGATCGGTGTTTACATCAAATAATTGTTGTCTGGTTGGGAACATTTGGAAGGAGTAGAAATGCGGTGGGCAAAACTGAAAGGAGTGATTGTAAGGGCGACAAACCTTTTTAGGCAAGTAAGTCACTTTGGTTCTCAAAAGTTGTAGCTGAGAAGGTAAGGAATAAGAGGTTAGGTTTCATAAACTACAAAAGATCGCAGAAAGAGGAAGACAGGCATAAAATATCTGGAAAAGTTAAGAGAGGCTAGTTGTGTAGTCAGGAAAGCAAAGATGCAAATGGAAGAAAAAATAGCTGACACAGTAAAACAGGGAGACAAGACAATTTTAGATATATTAGTGATAGGAAGAATTGCAAAAGTAGTATTGTGAGACTCAAAGGTGAAGGGGAGAAATATGTAGAAGCTGATAAAGAAAAGGCTGAATTGCTTAACAAATACTTCTGTTCTGTATTCATGGCTGAAGCGCCAAGAGCAGGACCGCAGAAGACAAACATGAATAGGGATGGAGGAGTGGTAGACCTTGATCGATTTTCAGCGGGTTGTGTTCATGAGGAACTAACTAAAATAAAAGTAGATAAAATAATGGGGCCGGATGGTGTACATCTGAGGGTGCTGAAGGAACTTGGGAAGTTCTGGTAGCTCTGCTGACTAATCTTTTCAATGAGTCACTAGAGACGGAATGGTACCAGAGGACTGGAGGAGGGCGGATGTGGTTCCTCTCCACAAAAGTGGAAGTAAGGAAAAAGTAGGGAATTACAGGCTGGTATGTCTGACTTCTGTGGTAAGCAAATTAATGGAAACACTTTTAAAAAAAGTGAATGGTGAAGTTTCTGGAAGGACTTGTCAGACCAATATGATCAATTTCTTCGACTGGGTGACCAGAGAATTGGATAGAGGAAGTACACTAGATGTGGTGTATTTAGATTTTAGCAAAGCCTTTGACAGTGTTCCACATAGATATCTAATAAATAAACTGAGGGCCTTTGGGATGGGTCCCAAAGTCATGGGCTGAGTCAAGAACTGGTTGAGTGGAAGGTTACAGAGGGTAGTAATCAATGGTGATCACTCTGAGAAAATGGATGTTACCAGTGATATGCCTCAAGATTCTGTTCTTTGGCCTGTTCTTTTTAACATTTTTATGAACAATATTGCTGCAGGGCTGTTGGGTAAGATTTGTCTCTTTGTGGATAGTACCAAAATCTGAAATACAATAGACAACCAAGATGGTGTGAATAACATGAAGAAAGACCTGGCGAAGCTTGAAGAATGGTCTGAAATTTGGCAGCTAAAATTTAATGATAAGAAATGCCAGGTTATGCATTTGGGCTGCAAAATCATGAGGGAATAGTACAGTTTAGGGGTGAAGAACTTATATGCATGACAGAAGAGCGGGACTTGGGTGTGATTGTATGTGATGATCTTAAGGTGGCCAAACAGGTTGAAAAGGTGATGGCAAAAGCTAGAAAGATGCTAGTGTGCATAGGGAGAGGTATGGCCAGTAGGAAAAAGGAGGTATTGATGACCCTTTATAAGACTCTGGTGAGACCTCTTTTAGAATATTGTGTACAATTCTGGAGGCCACACCTTCAAAAAGATATAAAAGGATGGAGTCAGTCCAAAGGAAGGCTACTAAAATGGTGTTTGGTCTTCATCATAAGGCGTATGGGAACAGACTTAAAGATCTCAATCTGTATACTTTGGATGAAAGGCAGAGAAGGGAGATATTATAGAGCTGTTTAAATATCTACGTGATATAAATGCGCATGATTTGAGTCTCTTTCATTTGAAAGGAAGCTCTGGAATGAGAGTGCATAGATTGAAGTTAAGAGATGAAATGGTTTAGGAGTAATCTAATGAAATACTTTTTTACCGAAAGGGTGGCAGATGCGTAGAACAGTCTCCCAATATAGGTGGTGGCGATAGAGAGTCTGATTCAAGAAAGCCTTGGATAGGCGCATGGGATCTCTTAGAGAGAGGAAGAGATAATGGTTATGTTGGATGGGCAGACTGGATGGGCCATTTGGCCTTTATCTTAACTAAACTAAATTAAACCTTAGGCTTATATACCGCATCTTCTCTATAACAGTAGAGCTCTGCCATCATGTTTCTATGTAATTTTAAGCTGTATTACTGCCTAATGCAGCTTAGTATGAGGGTCACTTAATATTGATAACATGTATTAAGGAAATAACACATGATTTAAGCCTCTCAATTTGTGTTAAATGGCAAAATTACCCCCCCCCCCCCCCACACACACACACACCTTTTTTTTTTTTTTTTTTACAAAACCGCACAAGAGGTTTTTGCACTGGCCAGCACGCTGAATGCTCTGCATTGCTCTGACACTCATAGGAACTCTATGACCGTAGGAGCAGCACAGAGCATTCAGCGCACCAGCCGGCACTAAATACCTCTTGTGCGGTTTTGTAAAAGGAGGGGGTAAGTGTTATTTTACCATAACACAGGTTAGAATAAGACACCACGAGCTACATAATAATGAGGTGCAAAGCACGCAAACACGTGCAAATCACCTTAACGTTATGTAAACTGAATAATGCAGCTTCTGTTGAAATCTACAAGCTGTGTTATTCCAGACCCGAGAGTCTTCCTAGGAGCAGTGGGCCATTTGTCAGTGGCCCCAAGTTCATCACTCCTGCAGTAAATTAAGTTGTGATAAGATATCATATTTCCCACAGCTTAATAACTTCCCCACTAACGACATCCACACCATCCACAGATATGCTTGTAAACATCGATTCATATACTTGTCTTTTATTACTCTCCTAGAGCACTCGGGCACAAATATATTTCCTTCTGTTTGGGACTGATACAGCTCTAGTATGCACATAATCAGACTAATAATATTCTTTACATGGAGGTAGCTAACACAATTTTTGTTGCTTCCCAAGTTTTATTTTTATAACTACATGCGCTTTCTTTTTCTTTTTTTTTTTTTAAATCTTTATTAAGTTTTCAAAGCTAACAAAAAGTGCAAATAATATACATACATATATTAATAATCATAATAAGCACTTATAATCAATCAGTAACAATACAAAAAAGATAAAACCCCCTCTGCCTTCCAACGTTTTCAATCAATCAGTGCTCTTTCAAAATTTGGAGGTAGATAAGAGAGAGAGATCATTTTTGTTGTAAACTACAATAAAACCTTGGATTGTGAGTAACTTGGTATGCAAGATGAACAAAACATTTTATAAAATTTTAACTTGATCAACAAGTGCACAACATACGTACATCACATCACTGAGCACATCCCCGAGCGCAGCTGAACGCAGCACAAGCATCACAACTGAGCACAATGTAAGCGCGACACAAGCACGCGCAACATACATGCGTCGCATTACTGAGCGCGTCGCTGAGCGCTGTTGAACGCAGCACAAGCATTGCAGCTGAGAACGATATAAGCATGACACGAGCACGCAAAACAGTACAGTATTTTGTATTAAAGTTTTGGGTTGTGGAACGAATCTTCTGAGTTTCCATTATTTCCTATGGGGAAATTTGCTTTGATGTATGAGTGCTTTGGATTGCAAGCATGCTTCCGGAATGAATTATGCTCACAAACCAAGGTTTTACTGTATTTCCAAATTTTAAAAGAATCTCAGAAAGCAACAAAATTGTGATTGTTCTCCCTTCCTGATACACACATCCCCCAAAACCCTATTTTCTCCTACCACCCCACTAAATGTCCCACAGCACTTCACATAAACGACACACACCTACCAGACATGTACCCCAAATAGACTTACCTGTACTTTCTCTATAGAGACATCAAACACAGGCTTATGGACCACCACATAACTTAGACTCCATAAACGTCTCCCACTCACCTAATGGCTCACGAATGAGACACACTTTTAACATGTCATTTCCAATGAGTCCTCCATACAGACACGTATGAGTCTGCGCATGTTGGAACGGGAACTGCATCATTATGTCACAACATAAGGGGATAATTTTATAAGGTGACACCTACTTTTAGGTACACACAGTGGCCCTGATTCTAAAATGATACCTAAAGTTATGTGTCTAGATTGGTGCACCTAGCCAATCTAGGAACCTAACTTAATTTTATTAACGCATAAAATGAAAAAAACTGTACGACAGCCTTCTAGCCACTCAAGCAACAAAACTAGACTACCAACTCTCCAATTTACTGATAACGACTACAGACTACAAATCGTTTAGAAAAGAAATAAAAAACATCCTATTCAAGACATCTTTGAAGGCAAACAAACTCCGCAAAACTCATCCCAATTCTCTGTAGCAAATCTCTCTACTCTTCAACTCCTCTGAAAATAGCCAGATAACTTCTTTTGCAATCCGCCTTGAACCGCAAGGTATTGGCGGAATAGAAATCACTAATGTAATGTAATTGAAAGCAAAATTAAAAGCATTTATAAAAAATTGCAAAATTAATTAGCTAATAGGCATGTAACTTGGTAGGCGCCTATTACTTCAATGAAGGTATCTACTCAAAGGCACCTACCAGCAAGTAGGCCTGGTTAGGGTGGATTTGGTGTGAATTTTGGGAATGGTTTGACTTAGATGCACTCATTTAGGCCAAGAAAACCCTGGCCAAAATGGGAGTGTGCCTAAGGTTTTAACACCTACTAACACTTAAGACCACTTAGACGTCACTAGGTGCCATTCTATAAATGTCGCCTAGCAGATAATTAACAATTGCACTCAATGGCACCTAGGAGTTAGGTATTATTTATAGAATCAGGGTCAATATGCATAAATGTCAATGTTTTAATCATTTATTTACATATTTGGCAATGGATGCACAAACGACCTCCATTTAAAATACTGAGTAGTACAAAAGTATGAATTTCATTTGCTGATACTTTCACCGTGGGCATGCATTTGGCCAGTGGTTCTCAACCTTTCCTCTGTTGTGACACACCTGACAGACAACATTCATATATGTGACACACCAAACATTAATAACCTCTTTTACAAAGCTGCGCTAGCAGCTGCCACGAGGCAACAGCCCCGAAGCCCTTTAAATCTCTATGGGCTTCGGGGCCGTTAGCACAGCGCAGCCGAAAAACTACCGCCTGCTCAAGAGGAGGCGGTAGCGGCTAGTGTGCGTGACATTTTAGTGCGTGCTATTCTGCGCATTAAGGCCCTAACGCACCTTCATAAAAGGAGCCCATAGAATGAAGCGTGCAGGACTTCTCTGATCTAAATCCAACTTGTTCCAATAGTGTGAGGTAAAAGGCAATTGAAAAGGAGTAAATCACAAACTTTATAGAGGTTATAGATGAATAGCATTGGGCTGAAGTTCTTTAGGTCACAGGAATCCTCCTTTCTGCAGAGCTACTATAAGAGCTTATCACCATTATTGAAGTATTCTAAAAGGTGAGCGGTGAGTGTTAAAAAGATATAGTAGAGAATTGTGTTGCACTCAAGTTAAACTATAATGTCTGAAAACAGACCTCCATCAATGAGACTAAACGTTCATTCATTATGGAACAATGAGTGGACTTTAAGCCGCATTGAGCTAGATTCACTAACCTGCCCGATCGTGTCCGATCCGGGCAGGTCCGATGGATTCACAAGTCGGCAATATTCAAATGGGGGTGATCGGAGGAACGCCCCCATCTGCCAACACAGATCACTAGTGTGCAATTCCAACGCATGTGCTGACCATCTGTAGATGGTCTGTGTATGCGTCTAAGATCCATCTGAGCCACGACTTTTAAAAAAAAACTTTTACTTTACTTTTTGTAGCCCAGCGAACCCGTGGTTTTAACCCACTTTAAACCTGTGGGTTAAAACCACGGGCTCGCAGAGTGGGGAAAGGCAGGAGAGATTCAGGGAAGAGCATCGGGGAGGCAGCCAGGAGAGATTCAGGGCAGCAGAGAGCAAGGCGTGCAGCGAGCAGGGCGGCAATGGAGCTGGAGAATCGGAAAGGACGTTTGCGACTGGTCCCCAGCAGTCGCTTCTTGGGCTGATCGGCCAGCCCAGTCTGATCGCAAAATTTGTTTTGTGAATCATGTCCCTGCCTATTTTGCATGCCGTTCCCCTCATTTGCATGCGCGGATCGGAATCAGATCGGCAGAGAGGTAAGTAAATTGGGTCGGAGTAAAATCGGGTCACAAAGGGGTCGCAAACCGATCGGTACACGATCGGTTTGTATAGTGAATCTAGCCCATTGAGAGGAGACATTCCCAAAGGTATTTCTAGGTGAGCAGAGGAATAAAATGCATGTACAGTATACTGTATTTTCAATGTTAAACACATTATACTAATAAAAAAAGAGTACTCACAAAATAAAAAAGGCAAGGGAAAATATATGCAGATGCATTGTATGCACAACTGATTTGAATTCTAAAGCACATTTTTATTTTAGAATTGTTGCAAATGTATAGGCTATAAGACCGAAGTACCCTTAGGGAAATATCTTCAGAAAGGTGGTTATTAAATCTTAATAAATAAATAGATGTGAATCTACCCTGTAAATATGTAGACGAGTACAGTGATTTTGTTATTCGAGCAACTTCTTCAAGCAGTCATTTCATCTGTTTTATATGATTTGCTGTAATGATTTCCTTCTAGATCAATTTCTTTGATTAATATTTTAGACTGCTTACTCAGCGACTTTCTATTAAACAGAAAACAATGTGCTACTTGAGTAGCTGTGACATTGTAGAGTTGTTTTATTTTCTTTGGGTCACTATTCAGCTTAAAAATTCTCACCCATATTTTTCTGCGAGTATGGCTCATGCTTATTCCTTTTTTACAAATTCTTGCTATCTCTGTTGCCTTTGTTCTTGAGCATGGTCAGAGTTTGAGCAGAATGTGGGCAATGCAAGGAAGTACTTATGTGGATTTCAGAGTTTAATATGATTAGGCCCTATGTGGTATCACACGATCAAATGTCTTCTATTTTTGTCAAACGCAGTATGTCAAACAGTTGTAGAAAATGTTTCACTCATTGCATTGCCAACAAATGCTTGAAAGACAAGTACAAATTTAGTTTTAACTGGTTACCTTTAGGAATTATCTGGTAAAACCTTGATGGTTAAAAATTATCTCTATCTCTGCCATGTCACATCCTTCTTTTTCATGAAGAGTTATTCCACCAAAATTGTAAGTGTGTATTCTAGAGAGGTGGCAAGTGAGTGTGAGGTTATCTGGAAAGTAGCTTTCTCATTTGTTTTAGATGTTAGGGCTGGTAAGGAGATGGCTGAATCAAGGAACGTTTTCAAAATTGCTTGTGTAGTTATAGAATACAGGTATGCCTAATTTGGGTGCCAAGATTTACAGGTTTCAGCAGGCATAAGTCTGTCACATAAAATTAGGTGCAGGAATCATGAGCCTTTTATTGAATCACATTTAACACTGATTTTTTCCCCGATGACAAATTTTTTTTTTTTAATATCATTTTTATTATTATTATGAAGGTCAATCATAGGAACAAATGGGATACAGTAAAATCATGAACAAATAAGCGGCTGTGAACAGAGCAATACAATCAGAAACAGCAGATAATATAGAAATAAGATAACAACCATGTTATGACTGCTTGTTTGCCTGGTTTGTGCCGAATTTTTAGTGCCATGTACAGAATCCCCTTCACATGCATATATGTGTAACCTGCTATTGAGCATATTTAATGGCTACTTTAATCTAAACGTGTTTTATAAGGGTATATATATGCCCATGTGCCTTTATTAAATAGGTAAAAGATAGGCACCTTTCTGCATTATTCAGCTAGGTATATTTGTTGTCGTGGATATATACCAATATATTTGCATATAGGGCTCCTTTTACAAAGCAGCGCTAGCAGTTTAATGCACGTAATAGCGTGCGCTAATTTGCGGCCGCGCTAGCCATTACCGCCTCCTCTTGAGCAGACGGTAGTTTTGTGGCTAGCGTGCACTAAAAAGGTGCGTGCGATAAAGCCACTAACGTGGCTTCGTAAAAGGAGCCCATGATGCTTCCTATATAATTATCATATGCATAAAGGTATGGGTGATGACAAGATTGCTCATACTTTCAGTGTAGGTGTGTTCTGTGCCGGAGTTTGGGTGGAGGATGAGTGGAGTTGTGATTTACTCATAATCACACATTTTGTAAACACAAATCTACAACTGTTTTTGAGTAGATCTGAATGGATGTAGGTTCAGCTACCTGCAATTTCTGTAGGATTTATGCTTTCATGTTCTTTCACTCTATGCTTGCTGTATGATTTAGGGTACAGCT
Organism: Geotrypetes seraphini; assembly: GCF_902459505.1. Classification (NCBI taxonomy): domain Eukaryota; kingdom Metazoa; phylum Chordata; class Amphibia; order Gymnophiona; family Dermophiidae; genus Geotrypetes; species Geotrypetes seraphini. The sequence continues at coordinate 184,321,338 of NC_047088.1, read as the reverse complement.
TAAGGTGCCGGTATAGGATATTATATGTTAGAAATGTTATTTCTTTTCTTTTTCTTTTCTGTTTAAATTGAGTTCTTTTCATAATTTTGATTGAATTAATATTGTAAACCGCTTTGATCCTTTTTGGCTGTATATGCGGTATATAAAGATTTTAATAAACATAAACATATTGGCTCATAGGGCTTATTACCATAATCTCCTTCATTTTTAGCTGCTCTGATGATACATTATGTGCCAGAAAAGACATAAACTCTATCTATGCTCAAAGGCTGATGATTTCTTCTCTATTGAGGACTTGCTGGGAATCTACTTGCACTAGTATCTTTTTTGTGGCAGTGTAATATCTCAAGTAAGTCCCGTCACTCTTCTGCTACCTCACTCCCTGAATGATTAGCGGGTGGACTAGTGAACCATAGAAAGGAGGACCCAGGCCCATAAGACACTCTAACCACTACATTTATGGTGGAAAATGTGCGCCCACAAACCCCCCCCCCAACCCTTCTCTGCCACCTGCAGCCATAAGTGATATTGGGGTTATAGACAGGTGGGGGTTATAGACAGGTGGGTGTGGTGGATTTTGGGGGTGTTTTGGGGGCTCACCAAAACTTATATGGGAGTTTGTTGAGATGTTTATCTGGCACACTTTTTGTGAAGTTCACATCAGTGCCCTCTAAGGTGCCCCACTACTCTGTTGTCATGTCTGGGTGGCCTGTATATTACAGGACTGGCCCCTCCCACATTCAAATGGTTTTGTTCTGGGCATTTGGGACTTGAACAAAATTATGTTCAAAAATGTGGTATAAAGATAAACGTTCTGGGTGCCCCAAGGGCTGGATGTCCAGATAGAGAATTTATATATATATATATATATATATATATATATATATATATATATATATATAAATTCTCTATCTTATATGGCAGTGGATGTCCAAAGTCAGCAGTAAGAAAATGCCCATTTTCAAAAGGCAAAGATGTGTGGTGGTTTGCCTTTTGAAAATGGGCATTTTCTTACAGCTGACTTTGGACATCCACTGCCATACATCCAAATTGGACTTAGTTATAAGTTTTGAAAATGCCCCTCAAAGCCATGGCCCAATATTCTGCGCTGACCAGTTAAGATAATAGTGGCTAAAGATAGGCCTTCTATTTGCACAGCCCGATTTGGCCGCTAAACAGCCATCTACCACTTGAATATTCGTGGCTAGCCAGCTAAGTTGCACAAGATAACCAACTAGTGGCTAGCTGCTAACCATGAATATTCAGAGGAGATAACCACTATCTCCTGCTGAATACTAGCCCTATTTAACCAGTCAGGAACCATTCCTGGCCAAGTAAATGGCACTGAATATCAGGGGAGGGGGAGGTATTTGTTGTCATTGTTTGTATGTTTTATGGTGCAACACACCCTTTAAAAAACTGGGATTTTTTGTGCATTGATATGATATAAGTGAAATAAATTAAATAACCCATTTATATATGTTTATATTACAACATGAGAACAAAATCCTATTCCAAAAAGCGTGTAAAAAAAGAACAGCATATTGAAAATGAAAGCATCTTTAAAAATGCTGTTCATTTTCTTCAGCCTTCATGCACATAAAGTATAATGCATTATTTAAATTGCTGGAACCAAATTAGATTTTGTTCACCTTTAACTAAGCACCGACACTGGTGATTTGGATCAATACTGAACTTTGGGGTACATCGTAAAGCATTGAGACAGCTGCAATCAGCATCCTTATTCCAGGGGATTTTAGTGATATCAGCTTTCAGCTGCTCACATAATTAATGGTGTCACATCACTGATATATCACAGCTCTGTGGGTCTGTTAGTTTTGCTGATCTCATTGCTTTGTGTTGAATGGTTAACATCAATGTTTTAAGTGTAAGAGATTTCACCTTTTGCATTTGAAATAAATTAAGCAGGAAATTTCACCAGGGTGGAACAATTGATTTAATACCTTTTAAAGGACATACAGCCTGCCTTCAGTCAAACTATTCTGACAGAATTTCTTCTTGAGTTATCATTAGTTTGTTCTCTTTCAGTGGTCTTACTGCACAGTAGGTATTATCCACTTGAAATCATAGTTCTGAACAGGGCTTATGATCCGGATCCTCAGCTGTTGCAATGGCTTGCTGGTACTTTCAGTATTAGACCAGAAATACCATTCCAATATAGTGAAAAGTGGCCTTCCTTGGTCCCTATGAAAAACATCTGTTCAGGTGTTTTAGAGTCTCAGTTTTGTGTACGCTATTAGGATCTGTTTACTGTTTCTTTACTTTGAATTTGAATAGCATTTTGTCTGTAACAAGGTACACAAAAATGTTTTCCAGCTACACTTCAAGTTTATATGAAGCACTTTTTGAAAATAATGGGTCTTATTTGGGGTTAGAAAGAGTAATAGCAGTGGTCTCAAACTCGCAGCCCATGGACCTCATGCGGGCCCCCAAGGTACTATTTTGCGACCCATGGTCTAGACACGACATCAGAGAGAAGGCTTCCGATGTAGGGGCGGATCGTGCGAGGAGCCGCCACCGCCCATGGCTTTGAAGGAAAAATGACTGCAGCAAGGGAGTCGGCCAGAAAATAAACACTTAATCATCGCGTCTAGACCGCGGGCAAAATTGTCATTTCTTTAATAAGATATTAACTATTTTCTGCGGCCTTCTAAGTACCTACAAATCCAAAATGTGGCCCTCCAAAGAGTTTGAGTTTGAGGGACATTTTCAGAACTCCAAAACCTCCCAAAAAATGAATAAATAGGCACTTAGATTGGCTTAGGGTCCTGATCTAAGCACCTAACCGTAGGTGTATTTATTGAATCAAGGTTAGAGGGGCCCTATTACTAAAACGCATATAGAAAGACTTTCCCACAGGCTAGGCATATTTGTAACCCGGCCCTAAAATAGCACTTATGAAGGTATCATGCTAATTTTTCCATTAGCTTGCAAGACCTGTAAAAAAATATTAATGTGGGAACACATATAAGTGCTCCTGCATTGTCTGCATCATCCAGTTAGCACATGTTAGTGTGAATGCACTGCCTGGATAATGCTTCTATGTCCATCCTGAAAAAATAAAAAATTTGCATGTGATTAGAATGCAAACATGTTAATCTATTTTTCCTGTAAGCCTCTTTTCCTGTGTTAAGCATGCATTAGTGCTTAATAAAGTTTAATAAAAGAGCCCTAGAATTATCCCAACTGTGGACCCAATACCAAAACTACCCATACTTTTTATTTCATTATTTCATTTATTTTATAACTGCCCTAAAGAAATGTAAATGTATTCTACTTTTGCGTGTAATAATTCATTTTGGTTTGCCTGATAACTGGAAATAGAATAGCTTGTAATTTAAAAATCACTTGTTTTAACAGCAGCCCATAAATTGCAATGGGCTAAAGAATGAGTATTTAATTAGTTTTAGTTTACTTTTGTCAAATATTATCTTTGTGGCAGGAGTTTCCCCATACATATATTCTAGGTCACCATTAGAATTTCAATACCCTTTGGTATGTGATAGTATATTTCTCAAGTACAATAATTTATGCAACTCCACACAGATTCAAGTGTTTTCTATATAACAGCGATAAACACTGTATCTATTTGCTTGTCTTTAAAGAGATTTTATTATTCACAAGTGAAGAGATTATCAGAAAGCAGCAATATTTTCAATAGTGTTTGCAATGAAATTATTCCAGATAATCTCCTTCTTGGAAATTTTTTTTTTAATTAAAAGCAGCTGTCTGGACCTTTTGAAATCTGTATCTGTGCAAACTATTATAATCTTGATCCACAAAGAAAAAAAAATCAATACAGGTGAAAAGCACATACTATCATAAAAATTAATTTAAATGAATATGAAATTGAATACATAAATAATCTAAGGCCCCCTTTATCAAGCTGCATTAGGGTTTTTATCACAGACTGCTACGGTAAAAGGATGAGCATCGGAGCTTTTACCACAGTGGCCTGTGATTTTTTTTTTTTAACCTAACGCAGCTTGATAAAAGGGGGCCTAAGTTACTGGACAGCATAGACAAACTTGGGCCCTCTTTTACTAAGGTGCGCTAACCTATTAGCGCACATTAATCGATTTAGCATGTGCTAAATGCTAATGCGTGCATGTTAGTTTATGGACGCGTTAGCGTTTAACGCTCGCTAATCAGTTAGCGCACCTTAGTAAAAGAGGGGGTTAAAAATTAATGGAAAGCTGAACTTACATTACACAATATTTTCAAAGACATTCTTTACCTTCAGCAGTTATTCCTACTCATCTGCATCATCCTTCCTTCAATCCACTCTTTCATGGGCCGTCAAGACTTAGTAACCCCTGCTAATTCCCTGATCTGGTTATTTTGAAAGTAATAATTTCATATCATCCCAGGGTCAACTCTCGCATCTCAAATGTCACAAAAATCACTTCACCAGCTTTTATGTTGATAGGGACTAAAAAAAAAAAACCCAAAAACATAAGCAGTGCCTCCGCCGGGTCAGACCATAGGTCCATCCTGCCCGGCAGTCCGCTCCCGCGGTGGCCCAAACAGGTCACGACCTGTCTGAACCACCAGAAGGGGCTCCCTTGCCACCTTGGTTTCTCATTGAAGTCCTATCTTCCCATCGAAGTCCTAACCCTCCGGTCTTGCACATGCACGACCTGGTTGGGTTTCTATACTTATTACCTGGTTAGCTTTCTATACTTGTGTTACATCCCAGCTCCTCCCTCAGTATCCCACGATCCCTTTATCCCTCAGGAATCCGTCCAATCCCTGTTTGAATCCATGTACCGTACTCTGCCTGATCACTTCCTCCGGTAGCGCATTCCAAGTGTCCACGACCCTTTGGGTGAAAAAAAACTTCCTTGCATTTGTTTTGAACCTATCTCCCTTCAGTTTCTCCGAATGCCCCCTCATACTTGTTGTCCCCTTCAGTCTGAAGAATCTGTCCCTATCCACCCTCTCTATGCCCCTCATGATCTTGAAGGTCTCTATCATATCTCCCTTGAGCCTCCTTTTTTCCAGAGAGAAGAGCCCCAGCCTATCCAACCTCTCGGCGTATGGGCAGTGTTCCAGCCCTTTAACCAGTTTTGTTGCTCTCCTTTGGACTCTCTCAAGTACCGCCATGTCCTTCTTGAGGTGCGGCGACCAATACTGAACGCAGTATTCCAGATGTGGATGCACCATCGCTCGATACAATGGCATGATGACTTCCCGCGTCCTGGTTGTTATGCCCCTCTTTATGATGCCCAGCATCCTGTTGGCTTTTTTCGAGGCTGCTGCGCACTGTGCAGATGGCTTCAGTGATGCATCCACCAGCACACCCAAGTCTCTCTCAAGTCTGCTGTCTCCCAACAATGCCCCCTCCAATTTGTAGTTGAACAACGGGTTCTTTTTCCCTATATGCATGACCTTGCATTTTTCCACGTTAAAGCGCATTTTCCATTTGTTTGCCCAGTCTTCCAGCTTGTCCAGGTCCCTTTGCAGGTCCTCACACTCCTCCCTGGACCTAACTCTGCCACACAGTTTGGTATCGTCTGCAAATTTTATAACTTCGCACTTTGCCTCCTTTTCCAGGTCATTGATAAATATGTTGAAGAGTAACGGCCCCAGCACTGATCCCTGTGGCACACCGCTTGTGACTCCCCGCCAGTCAGAATATTGGCCCTTCACTCCGACCCTCTTCAGTCTACCCGACAACCAGTGCTTGATCCATCTGTGCACATCCCCTCCCACCCCGTGGTTCCACAGCTTCCTAAGCAGCCTTTCATGTGGCACCTTGTCGAAAGCCTTTTGAAAATCGAGGTAAATGATGTCTATGGGTTCCCCATTGTCCACCCGACTGCTTATTCCCTCAAAGAAGTACAGAAGGTTCGTTAGGCACGACCTTCCCTTACAGAATCCGTGTTGGCTTGTTCTCAGTAGGCCATTCCTCTCGATGTGCTCGCAAATGCCGTCCTTGATCATAGCTTCCACCATCTTCCCTATAATTGAAGTCAGGCTCACCGGCCTGTAGTTCCCGGGGTCACCCCTCGATCCCTTCTTGAAGATAGGTGTGACATTCGCCAATTTCCAGTCCTCTGGTACCTCACCAGTTTTCAAGGATAGGTTGCAAACATGCTGGATTGTGCCCGCTATTTCTTGTCTTAGTTCCTTCAGAATCCTTGGGTGGATCCCGTCCGGGCCCGGTGATTTACCGCATTTTAACCTGTCTATCTGTTTGAGGACATCCTCCTTACTTACCTCTAAGTGCTCCAATTTTTCGGCCTGTTCCCCACTCATGAGCTCCTCTGAGTCCGGTATATTAGATGTGTCTTCGCTCGTGAAAACCGATGAGAAGAACGTGTTCAACCTCTCAGCTACCTCTTTATCCTCCTTAATCACTCCCTTCCTATCCCCATCATCCAACGGCCCCACCTCCTCTCTCGCTGGTCGCTTCCCCTTTACGTAACTGAAGAATGCCTTGAAGTTTTTCGCCTCCCTGGCCAGCCCCTCTTCGTATTCCCCTTTCGCTTTTCTAACCTCTCGGTGGCATTCCTTTTGGCATTTCCTGTGCGCCTGGTGATTTTCCTCCGTTGGGTCCTTTTTCCATCTCCGGAAGGATACTTTTTTGTCATTTATTGCCCTCTTTACTTCAGTAGACATCCAAACCGGGTCCTTTGATCGCTTGTTCTTGCAGCCTTTCCTGAAACTGGGGACGTACATTCTTTGTGCTTCCTGCAGGGTGTCCCTGAATAGGGTCCAGGCGCTTCCCACAGTCTCCATCCTAAAGATGTTTCTGAGCTTCCTCCCCACCATTTCCCTCATAGCAACATAGTTCCCTTTCTTGAAGTTGAGCGCAGTTGTTGCGGTCCTCCTTACTATGGGTGTCCCCCTTTCTAATGTGAATCTGATCGCGTTGTGATCACTGTTGCCTAGTGGTCCTCCCACTTCTACCCCTCTTGCAGGCCCCCCTAATCCGTTTAGGATGAGGTCAAGAGTAGCACCCCCTCGCGTCGGTTCTTTGACTAGTTGCTCCATGAAGCAGTCCCTCACAGCTTCTACAAATCCTGTTTCCCTCGTGCAGTTGGAGTGACCCGTACTCCAGTCTATTCCCGGGTAGTTGAAGTCCCCCATCACTGTTACACTTCCAGTCCTGCATTCCTGTCTCAGTTCCGCTTTCAAGTCGTGTCCGACTCCTTCTGGCGTACCAGGTGGGCGATAGTACAGCCCCACCCTTGTTTATGCCTGCACCCTTGTTTCCCGGCAATTTGACCCATAGCAATTCCAGCCCCTCTGCCTTTGTTGCCATATCCATCCCGACCGAGTGGATAGAGTCCTTTATATATAGTGCTATGCCTCCCCCCTTCTTGTGGGTCCTGTCCCTCCTGTAGAGCTTGTACCCCGGCAGCGCCACATCCCATTGATTTTCCTCTGTCCACCAGGTTTCTGCAATTCCAATTATATCTAGGTCCTCCCCCTTGGCCACGACTTCTAGTTCACCCATCTTGGCCATGAGGCTTCTTGCATTTGCGTATAAGCACCGCAGGTCCCGTAGGTCCCGTCGTTTTTCCTCCACCTCAGCATTTACCTGGGCCGCCTGCCCTTGGATTTCGGGCAGTTCTCCCATTCTCTGTGCTTTTGCTTTGCCCTCAGCCTTTACCCTCTTAGCTTTCAGCTTCCCCACATTCCTGCACCCCACTTCCCCGCTTTTCCTCTGGGTTTTCTAGCCCTACCGGCCCCCTCCTGGGCTATCATCCCTTGAGCCTCTGTTTGTCCCCCTCGCCTTGTGGTATCTCTATATTGCCCTCAGCTTTCGCCCTCGTGCCACCCAGTCCCCCTGTGTCTCCATGGCCCTTAGTCTTCTCCCAGCAAGCTCCCTTTACCTGATGTTTCCCTCGCTGTCTGATCATAAGATCCTCCGGTCCCTCTGCTTCCTCCCTGCAGTCAGCCCGTTCAGCATCTGTTCTGGATACTATTGTCCAAAGCGTCAACATCAGATCAGCTGTCGGCTTTCCCCCTCTCCTCAGTTTAAAGCCCTCTCGATCTCCTTCCTCACATTGGCTGCCAGTAGTCTAGTTCCCGCTGTGCTCAGGTGCAGGCCATCCCACCGGTAGAGCTTGCTCTTTCCCCAGAAGGACGTCCAGTTCCTCACAAAGTGGAAGCCCTCCTCCTGGCACCATCTCCTCAACCATGCATTCACAGCCTGGAGGTCTGCCTGCCTCTTTGCATCTGCTCTCGGTACAGGCAGGATCTCCGAGAATGCTATCCTCCGTGTGCTCCGCTTCAGCTTTCATCCCAGGACCCTGAACTGGTCAGTCAGTGTGGCCATGCTGAAGTTCCTCCAGCTCACATCATTCGATCCAACGTGGATTATTACCGCAGTCTCCTCTGTCTCTGCTCCGTCCAGGATCCTCTCGATCCTATCAGTGATGTCTCGTGTCTTGGCCCCTGGGAGACAAGTCACTAGCCGGTCCTCCCTTCCTCCAGCTACGTGACTGTCTACCTCTCTCAAGATCGAGTCTCCCACCACAATAGCAGACTTCCCTTTCCTCAGCAACCTCCTCTGCCTCAGGTCCGTGTCCTTGGTGTAGTGCGGTGTCTCTCCCTCGGGTTCCCGGTGAGTCGCGGTCTCCTCCTCTTGCATGGTTCCTCCGCTAGGTCCTTCCCCGGTGTCGCCTTGTGGATCCTGGGTCTCGTCTGCCGACATCCATCTGTGCAGCTGCTGGTCCCGTTCCTCCACCTTCCTATAGGCCTCCTCGATGAATCGAGGTCCCTCACCTGGTCCACAATGGGGCCTGCTCCGTCTGTGTTCTGGGTTGACCAGCTCGTCTCCTCTGTGGTGCGCAGTCCCTCCAGTCCCTCCAGTTCCTAGACCCTGACTCTCAATCTGCCGACCTCCATCCTCAGGCTTTCCAGTTCCTGACACCGACTGCATATGTACTCCCGCCTTCCCAAGGGGAGGTAGTCGTACATATTGCACTCTGTGCAGTATACCGGAAAGTACCTCTGGGATCCTGGGTCCTCCATCGCTCTCGTAAAGTGCTGGTGTGCTCCTGCTGATTGGAGCCTGTTATTTTGTTAGCTTCAGAATCCAACTGTCGTCACTGCAGGCGCTTCACAAAGGCGCGCACTAAGGCGCATGCGCCTTTGTCGCGCGCCTTCGTCGGCGCGCCAAACGGCTGAGTGCCGTTGGCGCTGTGCTCTTTTAAATGTTCCCTTTCGGTCAGGGAGAGGGGCGGAGCAGGGCTCCCACGCTGCCTCTCTTTGGGAACAATCTGGATACGCTGTCTCCCGCTGGTGGCCTGAAAGGGGGCCCGGCTGGCTGCTGTGCTCTTTTAGATGTTCCCTTTCGGTCAGGGAGAGGGGCGGAGCAGGGCTCCCACGCTGCCTCTCTTCGGGAACAATCTGGATACGCTGTCTCCCAGAGAAAAAAGTAGGGAAGGGACACTGGTCAGACCATTGCGTGGACAACTACTTTTATTTTTAAAATATTAAATTTCAATTAGAACAAATATACACATCAATATAACAAAATGTGGCAGGCATGAAAAGTCCCTTGTAATAAAGGATATACTGGACCCCAACACGGTCCGTGTTTCAGCCACAGAGGCCTTCCTCAAAGGTTGTAAAAGGTAGCCTTGAAGAAAGTCTTACAAGGTTCCTGCCGCCTGACACAATGTGGATAATCAAAACGCAATTGTAGAAAGACGCTGTGATAAAATTGCAATCGCTGCTAGGCAGATAGGCAAGTGGACATGATCTGCCTTGTTCTTTAATTGTTTTATTTATTTTTTTATTTGATTGTATACACTATGAGGAAGACTCCAGTGGATTATATGGAGTAGTGATGAAGCAGAATTTATTTATTAATATATTTTGTTTTCTATCCAATTGTTTCCAAAGAGCTCAGAACATATAGAGCTAAAATGAAAATTAAAATACCGCATAAAGAGAACAAGTTTAAAATGCAGAAAAATAATAGGGGGTGGAGCTAAGCACATTAGAAGATGGCTGCTTAGAATCAGCGCTCCGCAGTACTGCAAAAATGAACACCTATTTAAATTAAATTTCTGATATATATAATAAGCTTAACTGCAATTTACCTTGGTCTTTGTGATGTTGATCAATAGATCAGGTAAACCAGAAGCTTCTTTTCATTCGAGAAATAGTAGTAAAAGAGTGAAGCAGGACTGTCCAACTCCATTAAAGATGGCACTGATGTGAAAGATCCATGAGGTCTTGGAGATGATTATATTGGAGTAAGGAGCCATTAAAGGCATGTTACAGGATAATGCATCCAGCCTTGCTGCAATTGGAGATCACTGAAATTAACTGCAAACTGAAATCATGTGCTGATAGAAAATCAGGTTTGGAAAATAGAATATTGAATGTTGAGGACAAGATGCTTCAATACAGGAATGATCACAGAATCATGGATTAGCTCAGGAACGATCTTGAGGAAGCTAATAGTGGATTCCACTGGAACAAAATAAGGATATTTGGAATACCAGAAAGAATTGAAGATATATAATCTACTGTTTTTGCCAAAGCTTTTAAATATTTCATTACATTACATTAGGGATTTCTATTCCGCCATTACCTTGCAGTTCAAGGCGGATTACAGAACTTATATAAATATATAAATATAAATTTCAAAATGCCATTTGATCTGAAACATGCTGATAGAGTTTCTGCACATCCGCTTATGATGATGAAAGGGCTCCAACCTTTAATATTAAACTTTTGTGATACCAGCATATTATAGAAATATTCTAAAAAAATTAAAATGAATCCAAGTATTAAATGGAAAATGAATCCAAATATTATTTCTACTGCAGGACTTTGCAAAGCTACAGCATTCCAACAAAAACAGCTTTTTGCGCTGAGACTACAGTTATAATAACTAGGAACACACTGTGGTGTCTCTTGTACCCTGCAACATTAAAGATCACTCTGCATAAGAATATGCATAAATTTCTCCAGTGACTGATTTCAGTACTATTGCTGCTTTGTATGTGTTTAAGCTGTGATCTTTGCAAATGGTTGTATTATCTAATTGATAATGTTTCATAGTCATCTGATAACTTTAGGGACTAGTTTTCACTAGTTCCTGTTTGAAATTTAAATATTTCACTAATAGATATATCTCACTACAATAACAAAGGAAATTGAGGTATTCATAAACTTTCTTTTACTTAAAAAATATATTTGTACTACTACTACTACTACTACTATCTATTCAGTCGTGTCTGACTAGAGAATGACACGGGGAAAAAATCTGTCCCCGTCACCGCCCCGTCCCCGGCCCACCATCCTCTGCACCGCCCCATCACCGCCATTCCATTCACCGCCCCGTCACCATCACTGCCATCCCATTCACCGCCCCGTCACCGTCCCCGCAGCATCCATATAAGCCTTAGTACTCTAATATTTAGCGTATTCCATTCTTATAAATCAAAGTTCCTGCTGCTGAACTAGAGAAAGAGATGTTCAGCTGGCAGGGCTTTGTTTATAAATTTTTATTAACACAACTACCGGTAATATACCACCATAATGTTTCCGACAGAGGACAAGTATGCAATAAATGTATTTTGCTGTTTCAATGCCAGTGCTCAGCAGAACAACAGACAGCAATATGGACATTCACCTTATGTAGTACTTTTTTAATATATAAAAATAGGCAAAATTAGTTGCTGTTTTATCATTATATTTTCTTGCCATTATAGTATTCTTCATTGATCATTTTTCTTTTTAAATTCAAAACAAATTCAACCTATCTTGTGTCCCAGCATGAATTCATGTTTCACTCAAATGGCTGTTTCAAGGGAATTAACCCTCCAACTTCCATTTGCAAAAATACCCAATGTTGTTCCTTCTATGAGCAATATTTAAATTATGAGGAACAACATTGGGTATTTTTGCTGAATTGTGTGACACCATTTGGGCTGAACATGAAGATTGAAAATGCCTGGTTAGCCCTGGACAGATGATTTGAACAGCCAGGAGCCTGTCCTGGCCATTTAAATCATTTTGAATATCTAGTCCAATGATAACAGAATTAGGGTGATTATAGAAACATAGAACTTTGTTGATCACTAAAAACAGTGGAGACTAAGGGTCTATCAAGCTCAGCATCCTGTCTTTGACACTGGCCAGTCTTGGTCTTTGGAACTGCCCATTGTGTCAGAAGCAATAGGGATTAAGTGACTTGCCCAGGGTCACAAGGAGTGTAGTGTAGCTCTAACCACTGGATTTAGAAGTTGGCTTCTTTTGGGATCTTTAACTCATCATCGCTAGGACTCGAATCTGAGTCCGTGGCACCTAACATAGAATGGAATTAGTATGGCAAAGTAATGAAGAATGGTCCAGCAGCCCCAACCCTCCCTCCACCTCACCTTATATTCGTTCCGAGTTTGCCGGCTTCCTTTTTCCCTAGCCGCACGCGTTCAAAAAACCGTGCATTTAGCCAGCTCCCTCCCTCCACCTCACCTTAAATTTCGAGTTTTCCGGCTTCCTTTTTTCCGAGCCGCACGTGTTCAAAAATCCGTGCACGCGCGGCTGCGCAAGTCAATCAAACTTCTCCTCTCCTGCAACTTCCTGTTTCCGGTTGCGTCAGAGGAGAAGATTGATTGACTCGCGCAGCCGCGCGTGCACGGATTTTTGAACACGTGCGGCTCGGAAAAAAGGAAGCCGGAAAACTCAAAATTTAAGGTGAGGTGGAGGGAGGGAGCTGGCTAAATGCTACGGGCGGGCGGGTGGTGGCTGCGGGGACCGCGCGATCCTTGATACCTCACTGCGGAGACAAGATCATTCACCGCCCCGCGGGCGGTGAATGGCCTTGTCCCCATTGCCGCAGCGACTGCTAGTTTTCTTCCCCGTTTTCGGCGGGTGACCCGCGGCTAAAATGCGGTGGCCGCGGGTAAACTGCCACCGTGTCATTCTCTATGTCTGACCCTTGAATACTCTGTAGGCCAGTTCTCGTCATGCTTCCCTATTTTCCACAGCTTCTTTCAATAACTTGATGTTCATTCCCGTGTCATTCTTGCTGGTATCCAGCCAACAGACCTTTGGTCTCCTCTGCTTCCTTTTACCACTGACCATTCTGAGTAGCACCTCCTTTTCTAGTGAATTCACCCTCATCATATGTCCAAAATAGGTCATTTTCTGGCTGGTAATCTTGCATTCCAGGGACAACTCTGAGTTTATATGATCAAGAACAATTTTGATAGTGATCCTAGCTCTCCATGGGATTTCTAGAAGTGTTCTCCAGCACCACAGCTTGAAGATGTCAATTTTTCTTCTATCTGCTTTTGTGAGTGTCCATGTCTTGCAGCAATATGTCACAATTGGGAACACAATGGCAGTGATCAGTCTTTGTTTAAAGGTGACCGAGATGTCCTTGCACTTCCATATTTGGGCCATATTCACCATGGATGCACATCCCAGCGCTAATTTATACTTGATCAAATATTTGTATGTTGCAGGAAATGGTAGAGCTGTGTTTATCTTTGCAACATTACCGTATTTTTCACTTCATAAGACGCACCTGACCATAAGACGCACCCTTGATTTAAAGGAGGAAAACAAGAAAAAAACCCATTCTGAACCAAATTCTCCCTGCCAGGCTCTGCACCCAACCCCACACTCCTTTCCAGGCTCTGCACCTTGTCCCCCCCTCCCTGCCAGGCTCTGTACCCTGTCCCCCTTCTGGTGGTCTAGTGGTAGGCTGGCACAGGGCAGGCAGGCCTAGTGGCCTTATGACAAACAGGCAGGCAACAGGCAGGCCTAGTGACAGGCAGGCCCCATGCCCCCAGTACCTTAAATCATTCCCCCATCCCCCACATGCCCCCAGTACCTTAAATCATCCCCCCACGTACCCCAGTACCTTTTTTAATCATCCCTCCGTACCTTTAATCATCCCCCTTTGTACCTTTATAATCATACCCCCTGTACCTTTAATTATCCTCCCTTGTACTTTTTTAATCATACCCCCTTATACCTTTTTAATCATACCCTCCACCCTGTACCTTTTTTTTTTTAAACCCCGTACCTTTTTTTAATTCTTTCCTCCCTCCCTCAGCGGTTCCTTACTATTTCCGGGCAGCAGGTGCACGATTCAGGAGCACGGCGGTCAGGGCCAAGCTTTACATGTTTCCGCTTGGGCCCATGCCACTTTCCGAATGGCTTCCGACAGTTCTTGCGAGTCCCGCAAGAACTGCAGCCAGCCATTTGGAAAGCAGCACGGGCCCTAGCGGGAGCGTGTAAAGCTTGGCCCTGACCGCTGCACTCCTGAATCGTGCGCCTGGAATTGTGTTTTGGAATTGTATGGGAGAGCCCGGCATGCGGTGTTTAACAAGGTGGTGTGGCTGGTGCATGGGGGGAGTGTTGCAGCTGTGCGGGGGATTCAAATTTTGCACCTTTGCTTCATAAGATGCACTGATATTTCCTCCCACTTTTGGGTGGGAAAAAAGTGTGTAATATGGAGCGAAAAAATACGGTAAGTTGTTCTTAGGCTTCACCATGGAGATAATTGGTGAGTGGTTTGTTGGTTTGCAGTTCAGTAGGATAATTATTCATATATTTGCCTATATATTCTAGCATTTCAGAGTCCAAGTTCCTTATTACAGTAAGCTATAATATTATACTGCAATATCATCTAACTATTGAATAGAACTCTATGGTTCTCTGTTATTGGGTTAAACCACTCTGTTAAATGGAAAAAGGTTTACATGCCTCGAAAAAACTGGGGCTGATGTTATTTTCTTTACAGAAGACTCTATTAAATCTAGTTGTTTCTCATAAGCTAACTGCTTGATAGATTAAACACGCTTTCTTCTCATCCGCATGTGATAAGAAAGGTGGAGTGTCTATATTGATCAAAATACCATACATATTGATATCTATCTCACAAAATGAATGACAAAGGCAGATGATTAAAACTTGATGTTTCCCTGATCAATATATATGCTTCTTTAATTGGAGAAAAGTTGTTTTTCTCCTCATTGCAATCACTAGTTATTGAAAATTATGACATGCCAACTGTACTTGCTGGGGACTTTAACCATTTAGTTGATCCAATTATGGACAAGTTACCTATTTAATATCTGATGAAAGAATGTAAGACATCTGGAGAGTCTTTCATCCAAATTCAAAAGATTATACATTTTGTTCACAGGTAAATCATTCCTTTTCCAGGAGAGATTGCATTTTTATTTCTAGTTCTTTTATTTCCTGTGGCAACAAATGTCAGATCATGCTGGTATTAGTTTGGAAATTAATATAGACACTAAGATGAATAAGACTCCCATGTGGAGGTTTTTAGAGCAATTTATTAGACAAAGGAGATTTTAAACAATATATCTTAAAGGCTATGTAGCTCATTTTCAAAAAATAAAGACATCCAAAAATGGCATTTGGACATTTTAATCACCAAAACATCCAAGTATCAATTTTTGAAACTAATTTTTTAGATGTCTTACAGGACATTCACCCTCCAGGATGTCTAAATCTTAAGGGGGGGGTGTAAGAGGCATCTTTTGTATGGGCTCTGGGTGGGCTTAGCACTTGGAAATCTTGCACTTATAATCAAATTATTTTGCAAGACATCCAGGGCATCATTTGGATGTTCTGAGTAGAGAGCTGCACGGGAACGGGGATGACAGGAATCCCAGGGGGTTCCCCCTTCGGGTCACGGGGATCCCATGGGGACGCCCCTCATGGTCTCGGGGATCCCGTGGGATTGGAGGCAGCTCGAGCCGAGAGGCCCATCTTCTTTTCCTGCCTGCAGCATGCACACATAGCCGACCGGAAGTCTTTCACCGATGTTGGGAGGGCTTTGCACCAGTCACGTACAGCGTGCAAAAACAACAGTTAGCTTCTCCTCTGCCCAGCCTGTTGTTGCATCTCTGACCGGATCTGTGACATGAGTCCTTCGCATGCACACAATTGTGCATGCGGTCCCCAGCTGGAACGCGGCGGTGGGATGGAGAGGGAAGGGAGGGGGGCTATGCCGACTCCGATTCTGTGTGCAGCATGACCCTAACGCCGCCGTGGCCATCTTTGGTTTTGACAAGTTTCCGCGGGGTAGCGGTGCCTTCAGAATGGAGCGCAGTTGTGCATTTTGCAAAGAGAAGGTGGATCAATTGTAGGAAGCTGAACGGGACTTGTAGAGAAGAGAGAGCTGCTCTTTGCGAAGGGCTCTGGTAAGGTTTCAAGTTGTTGCTTTGTTTCCTTAAACTTTTTTGTTGGGAGAATGTCGCTTCAAGGAGCTTAGGGATCAGAGAACACGGGGATGGGATGGAGAAAGTGGAGTTTTTAGTGCTGATCTTATATGTTCATTAGCTCTCTGTTTATAAATCTTTTGTATTGCAATTGAAAACTAATAAATATTTTTTTTTAAAAAAAAGCAGACAGTAAAAAAAAAAAAAAAAAGAAACATGGGCATCGTTTTATTATTAACGAGGAAATTTGTTTTAGATGTTTTGGGTGAGGTGTTATTAACAGCAGTAGCTAAAGTGTGGGACAGAGAGGGGAGATTTTATATTTATCATTTAAAAGCACAAGCGTGAACAGTAAGAAGGTTCTGTTCAAATCTACAAGAGCTAATAATGAAGCGCTGCACGTGACTGACGCGAAGCCTCCCCTCCGACGTCAGCTCTGATGTCGGAGGAAGACTAACGGTCGGCTACATGTACATGCTACAGGCAGGAAAGGAAGACGAGCCTCTCGGCTTGAGCTGCCTCCAACCGCTGCTGTTATCTGGACGTGAACATGGGAGGCAAACGCGGGACACAGAAGAGGAGTAGGGAGTGCGTCTATTTTAGATTACACCTTCTGGTGGAACTCATTGTGTCTATCACAAATATGAGCAATATGCTTTTGAAAAACGTTGTATTTCCAGGCTCTCTCCGCGAACCTCCCCTCCTTCCTCACCATGGGAATTTTTAGATCAGTTTATACAATCTAAATAGCGGTCCACTCCTGCCAATCGCCTTTTCTTTCTGTAACCTTTCTCTTCTTCTTTTCTCCCTTTTCTAATCTGCTTATCTTGCCTAATCTCACACTTTACTAGATGTCTTATCTGTTTTTCTTTTTCAATCTTATTGAATAGTGCATGGTTGATCCTTGTATTTGTTTTAATTTATGAATAGATATTCACTGTACACTAAAGGCGGCTTTTACAAAGCCGCGCTAGGGCTTTAACGCGCGGAATAGCGCATGCTAAATTGCCACGCAAGCTAGCCGCTACCGCCTCCTTTTGAGCAGGTGGTAAATTTTCAGCTAGCGCATGCTAATCCGGTGCGTGCGCTAAAACCGCTAGCGCAATTTTGTAAAAGGAGCCCTATATTTTGTTTTATGTTGTTTTCACAAGAAAATTTCAATAAAAACTTTTGAACTGAAAAAAAAAAAAAAAAAAGGGAGCAATGTTTGATTTTTAAAGTCAGGACTATGCACCCTCGCCGATTCAGGAGGTTCATTGATATACATTGGTGTGATATATCCTAATGGTGCACAAGAATGACCTGGAGTCTAAAAGCAATGTAGATTTTGTTTGAATAAGCTAATTGGACCAGCAAGGTCTATAGCCATGTGTAAACTATTGCTTTGTTCTAGGTAAGGACAGAATAACAACATGAGAGGTCACCAGTATGATGTGAGAGTCCTTTGATAGCAAATAGATTAGAAGTTTTCCTAATGCAGTGATTCAAAAACCAGCCCCATGTCAGGCATGCATTTCAATAATAATTTATAGTTTATTAATCTTGTTATACCGCTCGTTCATTTTACTAGTCCAAGCAGTTTACAGAATATAATAAAAGTAAAATAAAATAAAACAAATATTAAAAAGAACTCCATTATTAGATAGTATAGACCTAGCCCATATAAATAGCAAACATACTAAGGAACATTCACTCTTACAAAAAGCATTCACTCCTTAAGTAAAATCATACAAATACCATTGAACTTTAGAATTTCACCAGACTGATAACTGAAGATCTAGAACATTCAGAACATATGAGTAATATCAGATTGATTTAAATCTTGCCCGAATGCTTCTTTTAAAAAAAACCCTGTTTTTTAACATAATTTTCAGAAGTTTTAAATTTGCCTCTAATCTCAATTCTCATGGCATGTGGTTCCATAAATTTGGAACTGCAAAGTAGAACACTTTATTTCGAGTAGACTCCCATCTAGCTCTATGAACAGAGGGTATTACCATTTTATTATCCTGAATAGATCTCAAGGTTCTTAATGGCGAATAAGGAATCAAATACAAATGTAGATAAGTAGGCTGTAGAGCAGACACGGGCAACTCCAGTCCAGTCCAATCGGGTTTTCAGGATTTCCCCAATGAATATGCATGAGATCTATTTGCATGTACTGCTTTCAATGAATATTCATTGGGGAACACCCGATTGGATTCCGGCCCTCGAGGACCAGAGTTGCCCATGTCTGCTGTAGAGAATAAAAAACTCTTATGCGCAAGAAATAGAGCTTTAAATTGGATTTTATTGCGCATTGGTAGTCAGTGATATTGCAAATAAAGAGATGTTACCCTATCAAATTTTTTCTTAAAGCCTAAAACTTTTATTGCAGTATTCTGTAAGATTTGTAATCTTTTCAGATTATTAAAGCATGAAAAGGGTATGTAGATATTTCTCCTGGTCCTCAAGGCCCTTAATGTGTAAAATCCCTTTTTTTATAACATCTGACACTTGTTTTTCAAAAGTCAGCTGATAATCAACCCAAATTCCCAGATATCTAAAGCTTTTTACCAATGGGATGTTCTTTCCAAAAATTTCAACTTCCAAACTTTGTTGTAAGTAATGTCCTGTAATCCAACAAGATATGCATTTCTCAGGACTAATTTATTAATATTTATTAATAATTTAAAACTAATAAAGATTTACAAAAAAAAAAATACTCAAGACTAATTTATGGTCATCTAACCATTGGGCAATTACTATGAGTTCTCCTTTCAGAGCAGGGGTGTCAAAGTCCCTCCTCGAGGGCCGCAATCCAGTCGGGTTTTCAGGATTTCCCCAATGAATATGCATGAGATCTATTTGCATGCACTACTTTCATTGTATGCTAATAGATCTCATGCATTTTCATTGGGAAATCCTGAAAACTCGAATGGATTGCGGCCCTCGAGGAGGGACTTTGACACCCGTTTCAGAGGATTCAAATCTAAATGAATTGGATCAATTTTAGCAACTAATAGAATAGAATAATAGAACTGTTCTCTACATTTGAATGGACCGTTGTGCTTGTATGATACAGATAAGTGAACCTTAATATCTATTTACTAGCCAGGCCCAACCCTACTTAGCTTCCGATAGTAAGAGCGGGCCTACTCAGGGTTGCCAGGCTGTTGGATGAGAGATCATCTGGGAATACCAAGTGCTGTAGGCTGAGGGGCCCTATGTTGGGCAGCAGCGACATAGTGGAGCCATACACTGCATGGGAGAAGGCAATGGCAAGCCACTTCTGTACAGGGTGGATTCCTCACTGTGCATGTTGCTATGAGTTGGTGGCTGACTCAGTGGCATGAGCCATCCAATATCTATTTAATCTAAAGTGTTAATTGGGACTGTGAAATGATTTTAAATGCAAGGAAAATTAATTTTAACATGGGCATGAATGAATAATAAGTTCTTGAAACTTTAGCACAGGGCTTCTTCGAGATCTACTGGCAGGCCAGGTTTTCAGGATATCCACAATGAATATGCATGAGAGAGAGATTTGCATACCAAGAAGGCAGTGCAGCCAAATCTTTCTCATGCATATTCTTTGTGGGTATCCTGAAAACCTGGCCTGCCAGTAGATCTCGAGGACCGGACTTGGGCAGCCCTGCTTTAGCACATAAGCTAATCTATCCTTAGATGATGATCTTCTAAAAAAATGTTTATTTTGGGGTTTGTTTTTTGAGAAAGCACAATGGAGTATCAGGTATGGTTTCATTGTAAGTAGTATAGTATAATCACTCATATACAAATTTTTGTATAAGTAGAGAAGTAAAAGTCAACTATACAGTATATTAATTAATGATACTTACAATGGGACTAATGCAACTGTTAGATAGCAGCAAGGAAACACAGAGCCCCTATGACACCCTCTAAAATAAATCAAGCTTCACAGGACCAGACTGTTCATTTCCCCAATATACTAACTGGGTTTTATCAGAACGGAATGTTCCTAACAAGGTACAAACATTCTCTGCAATTCTAATTATTATTATTATAAAACTTTTTTTATTGGCAAATGGAATAACATCTCACAAGCATAGAATACAGACAAGGATTAGAAACATTTCCAAAAACAATCAAATGAGGACCCCCTCCCCCCAAAGAGGACTGGACTCTGATGTCCTCTTCAGGAAACAAAAAGGCCCAAACTCCCCCCAACTAGCCCAAACCCCCCCCTGAGCCCCCCCAACCCCCTCCTCCCCCCACCCCCACAGAAATTGTCCCAGGTCAGATAGGTGGTGCAGAGTACAGTTGCAATCTATTCACAATTTGACTACGACTGCGTGGGGGCAAACAGTCCAAGTAAGGAGACCAAGTGCAGATAAAATCACGGCTCTTACGAGCAGAGGAACAAGCCAGCCGGGCCTCCCAACCTACCAACTCATGTAATTTATTTCTCCAATACCAAATGGAGGGAGGCACGTCGGCCAGCCAATGGTTCAAGATACATTTTTTCCCCACAATATAACATTTACTCAAAAATAGTTTTTCAGCAGAAGAAAAAACAGAAAAACCAGAGAAGTGAGCAAACAACATGTGATAAACAGAAAGAGGGACAGGAACTCGCAGAAGGTCCTGCAGGAAAGAGGCCATTGCCCCCCAAAACCCCTGTATACTCTCACAACTCCAAAAGCCATGAAAGTAAGAATTCACTTCTGTATTACAAGTGAGGCAAATCTGGGTGTCCACACAGCCCATATAGAAGGCTTGGCTCTGGAGGGTATAGGCTCGCAACAGGGTCCTGTAATGGCACTCACGCAGTTCCGCGTTAAATACCAAGGCCGGGACCCGGCGAATAGCACGGAGCAACCAATCCGCCCCCAGCTCCTTCCCCAAATCCCTCTGCCAAGCTTCCAAAACTGAGGAAAAATCATGAGGAGGCCCCAAGGCCGCCAGCCGCCGCTGAAAAAAAGAAACTGAAATCTGAGGTTCCGGATCCTCCCCCCCCTCCAGAAATGATCTGAACTGCATCCCAAAGGACAAGGAGAGGGAATCTCTAGGGAGCGAGTGCACATAATGCTGCAACTGACAATGCGCGTAAGCTAGGCCAAGAGAAGACAGACCACCACGCTGCAAATCAGCGCAAGACTGCAGTTCCCCTCCCTCCCGCAAAACCTGAAATAGAAATTCACAGCCCTTAGCCCTCCATCTTCCAAAGATGGAAGGCCCCAGACCCGGGAGGAAAGAAAGATTACCAGTCAGAGGCAAAAGCACGCTAGCCCGGGGATCCTGATGCCACAGGGGAAGTATCCGCCGCCACACCTCCCAAAGAGGGCGAAACAAGACGCTATGCCGACCAGGAAGAGGCACCTCCGCCAGCCGCGCGTGGAGAAGAGACAAGAGATGAGCAGGGTAGAAATAATCCCGTTCAAGGGAGATGTCCGTATATAGAGCTGTACCCAAAGCCCAATCTCGGATATGCCGCAATAGACACGCCCAATTGTAAAACCTAAGATTCGGCACCCCGAAGCCTCCCTGGCCCCACGAGCCCACCAGCAAGCGCCACCTCAGCTTAGGCTTCCGACCCCCCCAACAGAACCGCGAGAGCAAAGAGTAGAAGGTCCGAATGTCCCGTTGTAGCAGACACAGAGGAAGCGTCTGCAAGACGTACAACCACCTAGGGAAGAGTACCATCCGAAAGAGATGCACCCTCCCCATCAGGGAGAGCGGCAAATCACGCCAATTAGCCAAAAGGGATCCCATAGAAGTCAAGAGCCGCTTAACTTTCAATCTATAAAGTTCCCGCACATCCATTGATAGTTGAATACCCAAATAGCGGAAAGAAGACTCCGCCCATTTCAAGGGAAAGGTCCCACCCCAGGAATCCCGGAGACCCTCCGAGGAGGCCAACGCCTCAGACTTAGTCAGATTCAGAGCAAACCCCGAGAAATCCCCGAACTCCCGAACGCTCTCCAAGAGAGTAGCCAAGGAGCGATGCGGATCAGATAAAAATACCAGCAGATCATCCGCGAAGGCTGCAATCTTGAAATGTGCGGCCCCCAAGTAAAGACCACGGATGTCCACATTAGACTGCAGCTCCCGAATCAGGGGATCTAAGTAAAGAGCAAAAAGCAAGGGCGAAAGAGGGCAGCCCTGACGGGTCCCCCTCCTAATCGGAAAGGGGGCCGAGAGGCCCCCATTCACCGAGATCTGCGCCGTTGGATCACTGTATAACGCCTGGAGAGCATTGAAAAAGAAAGGGCCAAATCCGTACGCACGAACCACAGCAAAGAGGAATCCCCACCCCACCCGGTCAAACGCCTTTTCAGCATCAAAACTAATAAGCAGGGCGGGGATGCCCTCCACGCCAGCCTTCTCCAAAGCCAACAAAATGCGACGAATGTTTTTGGACACCGGACGATCCTGCACAAAACCCACCTGCTGATCTGACACCAGAGAAGGCAACACCCGGGCCAACCGATTGGCCAATACCTTAGCCATCAATTTCGTTTCAAAATTCAACAGGGAAATAGGTCGATAGGATTCTGGTAAAACCGGATCCCGGTCCGGCTTGGGAAAAACAATAATCTGCGCAAGGTTCAGATAACGGGGCAGAAAACCTTTAGCCACACTTAAGTTAAATATGTCCGATAAAATCGGGGCAATCTCTGTAACAAGCAGCTTATAAAACTCCCCTCGGAAACCATCGGGCCCCGGTGCCTTGCCCAACGGGCTGACGCGAATCACACCCTCCACCTCCTCAGCAGTAATAGGACAGTCCAGCATTTCCGAGTCACTGATGACAAGCGGGGCAAATCCAGACTATCCAGATAGACCCTACCGTCAAGGAGGTCCGGGACGGGCGGCTCATACAATGCGGAAAAAAAATCTCGCAGAATACGGCTAACATCCTCAGGTTTATGATGAATACCTCCCCGTGAATCTCTCAAAGCCGCCACCCCTGGCGCCCCACGATGGGAGCGGGCCAGCCGAGCCAATAGCCGGCTACTTTTATTGGCAAACCGGAATAACTGGAATTTAAAGTGATCCCGAGAACACTTCGCTCCCCTATGCAAGAGTTCATTCAATTCCTGCTGAGCCTCCAAAAGCTGCGTCCGGAGCCCCAGCGAACCACTACTCGCATATCGTCTCCGCAGAAACAAAACCCGCCGCTCCAGCGCCAACTATATGCAGGCACCAATGTGTGGTCAGTGGTACTGAACACTGCTCACAACTTCAACATTATAAGAAAATTGTCTACACTTAGCAGTAGCTATCCAAATTCCATTTAAATTGGCAAATAAGACTGTTTCAGATGCACATACTATGCAGAAGCCTAAGTGGCAAGGTTGGAGAGGGGAAATATGACAGAGACAAGAAATCTGTCAATTTAAAAGCTTTGGAATAGAGGGGGGCATAGGATGTAGGTAAGAGGGGACAGACTCAGGTATATGCTTGCAATCTAAATACATATTTCATTACAGAAAGAGTAGTATATAGATATGTGGAAAGGCCTCCTCCCATCCTCCAGGGAAGATGATGAAGACGAACACTACTTCTGAATTCAAAAAGCATAGGACAAGCACATATAATCTCTAAAGGAAAGAAAGGGATAGTCGATGATTTGAATGGAAAGACTAGATGAGTCATGTGGTCTTTGCCTTCATTTTTTGTATTCCTATGTTTCTATGAATTACTTTTTAATCTGGCTTTCTCACATAGAAGAGTCTGAAATCTTGGCAATAGTTAGACTCTTAGGATCAGATCCAGGCTTTTTTTCAGAACTAACCTAATTGCAAATTTCAGCAAAGAAGGGAAATAACCCTGGCTCTGTGAAAAATCTGATGATATTAACAAGCACAGGCAACTGGGAATTTTTGCTTAATTTAGAACAGTGGCTCTCAAAGCTTTCTTCAGAGACCACCAGCCAGTCTGGTTTTCAGGATATCCTCAATTAAAATGCATGAGAAAGATTTGCATGTAATTGAGATGACAGGTATGCAAAGCTTTTGCATGCATATTTCCTGGAAAGCTAACTGGCTGATGATCCCCCAGGACAGATTTCTGACATATAAGACACTGAGGCTGAAAGGTAATAAATCAACTTGGATCCCTGTAGAATAGTAGCCATCTTATCAATGAGAATCCAAGAAAAGTTAGAGAAAGTATTTATTCCTGTCCATTATCATCATCATCATCATCTGAATCAATGAAACAGAGGGAGGGCTAGCAGAAAAAGATGGGACAAATAACCAAAATCTTAGAGCCAAAAAATGAGCAAAATAAAATCTTGTTTCCATTAGATTAAAGGAAATTGGCCTTCTAGGGGAAAGATACAACTAGAATATGCTTTCACCATCTGGACTAATCTCCTGAGCCTATTCCCAGCTCTTGCAGGTTGTTAAGACATCTAATCTTGTTCAACGTGTCTAATAGCTAATCTATATTTACTGTCATGAATTTTACAGCTATACATATTTGTGGTTCTGTTATGCTCATTTGAGAATGTAGTTTAAATAGCCTTAAACAGTATGAAACCCAACTACTCTTTTCCTGGAAGAGTCAATAGCAATTGATCTCTCTGCTATAACAGCATCATAAGCCTTCTTATCTTTCCATGTCCATCAACCAGATAGATGCAAGATATTCAAGTTTTCAACAATAATATGACCAGAAATATTTGCTAGATTTTTAATATTAACTCCAGGTTGTCTAAGTGGAGACTAGTTAATCAAACATCTGATTAAGCAATGATCCATGCAGGAGAAGAAAAACGCTCTCAACAGTGTCAAAAATTAATTCAACAGTGTCTTCACCAGAATGTGTTGGGAAAGAAGACCCTTCCGTGCATTCCAGAGGAACATTGACATGGATATTAAAGTCACCTAAACAATCAGGTTGTCATGGCAGAAATCTCCGAGATAAACTCTTACAATGAACTAAAAGACAATGCTGTTTTTTCTCTATAAGCAATTGCTAAAACTTATGATAAAAAAATGAGATGGTAAGAATAAAATATTGCAGACAAAATTCAAAATGTAAACTCTATATAGGTCAGAGATTTAAATGAGTCATTCTGTAATAATTGGCATAAATAGACGACTCTTATATTTATCTAGAGTGGGTTTCACATGTAAAATTGTTCCACAAATTATAGCCTCATATGACATCGGAACATTTGAATCTAGTACTAAATTTATTTGTCCCCAAATTGACTTACAATATATTAATATAAACGGACAAAAATACAACAGATGATCCAAAGTCTTATGATCCTAACAGGTATAGCCATTCAATTGATTACAAGTAATCGGAAAAACCATGATAGAATTAATTATACATTCTGGTGGGTGAATGTGTGTACTACATACAGATACGAACGAATTAACGCAGAATGTAGGGGTTTTAGTGAGGTATTTAATAAAATTTGGAGCCCATTACCTAAATTTGTAAAAACATAATAATGTATTTTCATCATCTCTTCTTTTCTTTGGTTTATTTATCTTTACACATCCAGGGGGGTGGGGGGTTGGAGGAAGGGGAATAAATATTGATAGTGATATTTGGGTAACTTTATTCTTTATTTGTATTGTATATTAGGATATATTATGATATTATTATATGCAGGAAAATGAAATTATTGAATGATATTTATGTTACCTGTATAGATAATAGTGTAATATGTGGAATATCTTTTGATCTTTCATTTGTATGACACTGTTTTATATTAAAAACCAATAAATAATTTAAAAAAATAATAATAATTGGCATACTGGGACAGACCAAAGATCCATCAAGCCCAGTACAATATATCTTGTTTCTTTTTTCTCTATGCATATCCAACAGATTACTAAAAACCTTTCAATTCTGCATCTGTAACCACCAATTTTGTCTCTTCCTTTCTAGAGACACTACCAAACCCTTATCCACACACTTTTTTCCTCCTACTTAGATTACTGCAACTTACTTCTCATGGGTTTCCCACTAAAACATCTCTCTCCCTTTCAATCTGTTCAAACTTTGCTGTACAACTTATCTTTTGCCAATGTCACTACACTCAGAGAACCCCTCTCCTCAAGTCAATTCATTGGCTCCCTATCCATTTCAGTTCAAACTAGAGAGCTGCACGGGAACGGGGATGACGGGAATCCCGCGGGTTCCCCCTTCAAGTCACGGGGATCCCATGGGGATGCCCCCTATGGTGGCGGGATCCCGTGGGGACGCCCCCTAGGGTCGCAGGGATCCTGCGGGGTTTGTTGCATCTCAAGCCGCGAGGCTCATCTTCTTTTCTTACCTGCCCTGCCCCAGCACACATAGCCCACTGGAAGTTTTCCCTGATGTCAGCACTGACATCAGAGGGAGGGCTTTGCTAAAGCCTCCTTCCAACGTCAGCGCTGACATCGGGGAAGACTTCCGTCGGCTATGTGCTGCGGCAGTGCAGGCAGGAAATAAAAGATGTGCGGGTGTGGCAGTTGTGCTGCTGTGGCCTTTTCTAGTATTTTACCATGTCCGGTGCTAGCAATGTGAGACGGCAGAAAACTGTGGTACGGGCCCCTGGTGAGAGTTCTTCGCAGTGACAGCTTGGTACCCTACAGTAGCAGCAATAACTACAAGGCGCAATGTTACATTTTTAACCACTTGCTTTTCCCAGCATGGTGTAATATCTGCCTGCAGAAATGCACTTTTTCGGCAGGTCCCATCTAAAAGAAAATTTCCACCAAACACTCCTATTTTGGAGGTGAGAGCTTTACAAGCAAGGTTTAAATGAGAAAGCATTTAGAAAGGCACATAGTGGTAACCAAGGATAGATTGTGCTTGGCTTTGACATGTTTTCAGTAATGGCGGTGTATCAAGAAATATAAACCTAATAGCTTGTTTAATGTAACAGCAATAAGTTGGTATTCTTACTCAAGGTCACACAGCAGTATTTGAAAATCACAGATGTCCCTTTGTTTATAGAACATGTAAAGTTGCACACAGCATGATGGAATGTTAAAAACATTCTGAAGTTTATAGGGATGGGTGGGGACGAAGGAGATTCCTTGCGGGGACGGGTGGGGACGGAGGGATTCCTCGTGGGGACGGGTGGGATTTCTGTCCCCGCGCAACTCTCTAGTTCAAACCAGGAGCATAGCCACAGGTGGGCCTGGGTTGACTCAGGCCTATTTGCTTTGCCCTAAGGCCCACCCCAGCATTCCGGAGCTCCAATTGTCTACCTGATGAGGATCCCCAAGCTCCATTAGCTAAAAAAAAATCTGGAGCTGCATTCAATCACTAAACTGTAACTTGGCAGCAGTGCATTGAGCAGAGCCACTCCTGCTGGTATAGCCAGTATGCTTGATTCCTGCAAATGCTCAGTCCATTATATGTTAGGTACACTCAAGCTGGTACACTAGTATTCTATCATGGAAACTGGGTGCCCAGATGTTGTTATATAAAAGGCTTTTTTTCAGGTCACCTAAGAGAAAGTCTCCAGTTATAGAATTGCCCCCTAACCCCCAAATTCTGTATATGGCAGCTAAGGTTATGCAAGCATATTGGTGCATATAGCTGATATTCATGCACAACTTAATTGATTAATTGACCTCAGTGATAATAATTGGCAATTAATACCTCCTAATTGATGCTGACACTAATTAAAAGTTATGCACACAGCTTGGAAAGTGTGATTCTATAAAAAGTATGCACCAGCTGCAGCGTACAAATTTGAAAAGGGGTATGGCCAGGGGCAGATCATGAGTGGATTGTGAGTGTTCCTAAAAGTTATGCACATTTTATAGAATACACCCGATCCACGCCCAACTTAGGCTCAGGCATTTAGGCCTGGTTGTAGATGGCCTAGATGGGTGCACCTAAATTATGTGATGCACACAGGCTCTAAGTAATATTGTGTAAAAGATACATGCACCTTCTAGAATCGTGCTAAGCGTCATTCTTCTCGGCGCCAATATTTTGGGTGCTATATATAGAACCTGGCCCTATAAGGGTAATTTATAAAATGTGTCACCTAAATGTAAAAGTCAAGTGGGTGCCTATTTCCAGTCTGTGTGTCTATAAATACTGGGGCAAATTCATACCTATTGCAGTCACATTGAAGCCACAGAGATTTATGCGTGCTCAGGAAGAGTCATGAAGTCATAAAAATATGTGCGTATTTAATATACAAAATTCATATGTGGAGGTAAAATACTAGTTACTCATAATTTCTCTACACTTAAATTGCAAAAATGCACTGTCCCCGCCAGACATCTGCTCAGAAGAAAAAGCTTCCATAGGTGAAAGCTTTTTTTTGTGCCGATGATGTCTAATGGGTAGAGCTAAACACATATTGGCTCACCTATGACCTGAGGCTTTTTCTTTCATCTGAGCAGGCGACTGGCGGTGACAGTGCATTTTGCAATTTAAGTGGAGAGGAATTGCGATGAGTATTTAATATGCTATACATAAACCTCCAGACTCTATAAATGACATGTACATTTTATGCGTGTAAAATTTCATTCTAATTGTGAGATGCACACACAGCTAAATTGGTTAATGAGACAATTAGCACAAATAATTGGGCACTACTGCTACTAATACTACTTGTTTCTATGGTGCTACTAGATATATGCAGCACTGTACATTAAACAACCCAAGAGACAGTCCCTGCTCAGTAGAGCTTACAATCTAATCAAGCAGACAAACAGGACTTGTAGGGGGTTAGGAAGTTTCTCAGAAAGGGAATGATGAAAACAAGCGAGTGGGAGTTAGGAGTTAAAAGCAATCACAAAAAGTGGACTTTTAGCCTGATATGAATACTACCAGAGACAGAGCTTGATGTATGGACTCAGGCAATCTGTTCCAGGTGTAGGGTGCAGCAAGAGAGAAGGGACATATCCTGGAATTGGCAGTAGAAGTACAACAATCAATTATTGGCATTCATTGGCAACAATTTGGGTTTGCATGCACATCTTCCTAAGTACCAATCTATAAAAATCCACACACAAATCATATAGCATACAGCTCTAAAGGGGGTGTGGCCATAGGAGTGGCATGGGCTGGTCTGGAGTATTCACTAAAGATGCACATGAATACTAGGGATCTGCACCTAACTTATGCATCAGAATTTACACCAGGTTTCAGTTGGAGTAAATCCTCGTGCACAAAGTTTGGTGTGGACATCAGCACTATGAGGGGTGCTGAAAAGTTCTCAGCCCAACCAAGAAGAGAATTACATAGAGCCATGAAACATACAAGTTATTCCACACATTCACCCCTAAATTCAGCACACTTGGCATATTTTGTTTGAAGTTTCTGCAACCCTTCCAAAAAATACACTGATATCTGGTCACTGAAATGCTGCTCTGCTGCTGCAATCAACTCCAAATCACTCGAAAATTGTTGCCCTTTTAAATTTTTTTTTTAAGGTTTCAAAACCTCTCCTGCTGACTTTGGGGTCTTGAATTTCCTTGGCCTTGGAAAACCTGAGTGCCGCCATTGCATTGACTGTTGTTTTGGCTTGGGATCATAGTGATGTAACCAGGTTTCATCAACAGTAATTAGTCATTCCAAAAAGTTGTCACCAGCTCGCTGAAATTGCTGCAAAGTCAACTTGAAAGTGTCCACTTGACGTTTCTCGTTAGTTTTCAAATATTTGGATTATGCACCCAACACGTTCCCTGGATATCTGTAGTGTCTCAGCAATTGCTTTAGCTGATATTCGCCGATATTCACTAATCTGCCAAAATCAGGTCATGGAGATGGTCAACAATTTCAGGAGTTGACACCATTTGAAGCTTCCCAGACCTTGCAACATCTTCGGTCGCAAAATCTCCATGCTGAAAGTTTGCACACCATTTCTTCACTGTGGAGTATGATGGGCATTGTCACTCAATATTTGCATCATACATTCATGGATATCCTCTGAAGTTTTCTTCTGCAGGAATAGGAACCCCATGATGGCTCAGAGTTCCACACTTGAAAATTCCACACTTTTCCTTGACATGGTTCAATCAATTATCTAAAACAATGTCAAAATATAGCATTACGATTCAGCAAATTGGAACTTTGCAAAATAAAATAGCACTCTTTTCAGCTGCAGTGGCAAAATAACGCTCAGAATTTATGAAGTTAATTGAACTGAGAACTTTACAGCACCCCTTCGTAAGTGCTACTCTATAAATGGCATGCAACTTTTTGCAAGATTTTTTCGGATCACAAATTTGGGTGCCATTTATTGAATCTAGTCCAAATTGTGATTGTGCCCACAATCCACCCCTGAACACACCTGAACATGGGTTGTGTAAAGGTATGTGCTTTCTTGTCATCAAAAAATCCCTTTTATGCATGTAAAATGGCCTTTATGAGCAAATAATCCTTATAAAATTCTCTTTATGGTAAAAATTTTACACACTTCCCGCATAATTACAAACTCTGTAAGTACTTTTTACCCATAGACTTTGCACAGCTTTTAAATTGAAAATACATGCATACTTTCCCTTTGAAAACTGCCAAAGGAAAAGGCACCAACAGGCAATTGCACTTCCTTATTCTGCAGTTAAGCTTTCACCAGCATAACAACACATACTTTTTAAAATCTGAAAATATGTGCAGTTTAATCCCACCCCCAGATTTGCTCCCACTAACTGCAGATTATGTAACAATGCGTATACCAGTACCCACACACAGTGTGGGCAATTTTCAAGTAACTTATCCCCTTGGATAAAACACTGTGGGAATGATTTTCTGAACTTCCCTCTATGAGTAACTGGATACTTTTTTGCCAGGATTACGTATAGCAGTCCTAAATGTTATGTTAATCATGTTTTCTATTCTGCCTTTATCTATTCAGTTCAAGGTCAGATTACATTACAAGAGATTGGGTCAGTTACCCAGGAAGTTTAAATGGACAGTTTGACATGGACATTCAATAGAGTTTATAGTACAGGAAGATCAATACAGTTAATACATTTAGTTCATAGTTACAAAATACATAGTTAAAAGTTTAAGTAGGTCATCTTTGTCTCTTCATTATGTCCCAGGAGTTTAGAAATGGGCTTTTATAATTACCATTTCAGCTTCTTCCAGGTTGGCTCCCTGTTTTGGTACAGAAATGCTTTTAAAAGTTTTCCTGAACCTGAGATAATGGTCACAAGATCATAGTGTAAGTGGTAGTTGGTTCCAGCATTTTGCTAATTGATATTGGATGGATAAGGTAATTTGCCTGGTAGACTTTATATCGTTGCATGCTGGGAATTTTAAGTGGAAAAGATTTCTGGTGTAATATCTGTTGGAGGCTCTCTGAATTAAGGCGGCCAGCTCTATTAGGTAGTCGGAAGCATTCCTTGTTAGGATCTTAAAAGCAATGATGCCTAATTTAAACTAGAGAGCTGCACGGGAACGGGGACGACGGGAATCCCGCGGGACCCGCGGGCATCCCGCGGGTTCCCCCTTCGGGTCATGGGGATCCCGTGGGGACGCCCCTAGGGTCGCGGGGATCCCGTGGGGACGCCCCCCTAGGGTCGCGGGGATCCCGTGGGGACGCCTCCGAGGGTCGCGGGGCTCCTGCGGGGCTGGATGTACTCAATCGCGCGGCTCTTCTTCTCCCTACCTTCTCTGCTTGCAGCACAGAGCCGAACGGAAGTCTTCCCGACGTCAGCGCTGACGTCGGAGGGGAGGGAGGGCTTAAACAAAGCTTAAACAAAGCCCTCCCTCCCTCCGACGTCAGCGCTGACGTCGGGAAGACTTCCGTTCGGCTCTGTGCTGCAGGCAGGGCAGGTAAGGAGAAGGAAAGTAGCCTCGCAGTTCGAGTGGCTACCAAGGGAGGGGGGCGGTCCGCCCCGCCCCGGTTGCAGCACAGCAGGCCAGGTCCCCTTACTTTTGTGGCACTTCCCCGACCGACCGATAACAGCCTGGGTCCGACAATCCTCCCTGCCCTACAGCACTGTAAGAAGGTAATTTAGATTCGCGGTTAAGGGCAGGGAGGTTTGTCGGACCCGGGCTGTTATCGGTCGGTCGGGGAAGTGCCACAAAAGTAAGGGGACCTGGCTGGCTGTGCTGCACCCGGGGCGGTAGAGAAGGAGGGGGGGGAGAAGGATGCTGAAAGGCCATGGTGAAGACAGGAGGGGGGGGGGAAGGACTCTGAAAGCACTTGAAGACAGAGGAGGGAGAAGGACGCTGAAAGCACATGGGGAATACAAAGGGGTGGAGAAGGACGCTGAAAGGCCATGGGAAGGGCGGGGGGGAAGGACTCTGAAAGCATTGTGGAAGACAGAGGGGGGAGAAGGACGCTGAAAGCACATGGGGAAGACAAAGGGGTGGAGAAGGACGCTGAAAGGCCATGGGGAAGACAGAGAGGGAGAAGGACGCTGAAAGGACATGGGGAAGATGGGGGGGAGAAGGACATTGAAAGGAAATGAGGAAGAGAGAGTAGGGAGAAGACGCTGGCAGGGAAGAAGACAGATGCCAGACTATGGGGGGAGCGGAGAGAAGAAGATGGGTGCCAGACCAATTTGGAAGGGGGAAGAAAGGGAGAGGCACAGTAACAGAGCAAATGGAAGATGCAGAAGGAAGAGAGACAGTGGATGGAAGGAATTGAATGAGAACATGAGGAAAGCAGAAACCAGGCAACAAAGGTAGGAAAAGAATTCTATTTCTTTTTTTTTTTTTTTTTTTGCTTCAGGATAAAGTAGTATATTAGTTGTGTTGATAAAAATTTATAGAATTAGGACAATCGATTTTTAGCTGTATTCTCTTACAAGGTGCTATTGATTATTCCCCTAAGGTGATATTGTAAGTCACCCTTAATACCTTGTAACTAAATGTTGTTCAATCAACTTTTATTGGCCCTCAGAGATGTCACCCAGGGATCAACACGATCATATCCCTCGGCTTTACACACCCAATCGTCATCGGGTCAAAAACTAAAGTGCAAATGGTATATTCTTTCTTTTTTCTTTTTTTCTTTTTTTCTTGTGTGTTAAACTCTTATTAATAATCTTAAAACAATAAATATAACTGTGAGTTTTTAAAGAAAATACTTAGCTTCACCGGGATGGTAAGTAGCAGTTGGTAAGGGATATATATGCCGACATGTTTCACCCCTAAAAAGGGGGTTTCTTCAGGGCTACTATCCCTGTAAACAAGAAACCTTGTTTAGATATAGAAAACGCTAAGCATAACTCATAAAATGT
Source organism: Geotrypetes seraphini (assembly GCF_902459505.1). Classification (NCBI taxonomy): domain Eukaryota; kingdom Metazoa; phylum Chordata; class Amphibia; order Gymnophiona; family Dermophiidae; genus Geotrypetes; species Geotrypetes seraphini. The sequence continues at coordinate 184,287,995 of NC_047088.1, read as the reverse complement.
ATTAACATTCACACCATAAATATGTTCATACCTTTTTTTGTTAGTTATACACGGCTGGCCACCCGATCTAAGTTATTTTTCCAAGATGGCCGCGGCGTGCTTAGAGGCGGATTTAAATGTCCCAAAACCCGGAAGTGCGGTGGGAAGGGGGAGGAAACCCAACCTCTGCCCACTCCCACTCCGGGGGAGGGAAATATTTACTTTTCTGTTTTTTCTTTCTCCTATCCTCCCATCATTTTGGTTTAGGGGAAGCCCTTACACCCCCAGCGAAACATCATAAAAGGGATGACCACTCTAGTTCTAAGTTTAACCCATAGGGGATAACCGTTTTTAAACGGTATATCCATTGTTGTTCCATGTAGTTTAGCTTAGCCTCCAAATTCCCCTGTATCCCTTCTGTCTTTAGTGTGTCAATGACCCGCCATCTGATCTGATCAACTTGATGTTGTTTTGACAGCCAGTGTTGAACTAAGGGCGCGGATACATTACTCGTCACTATTCTAGATTTATGTTCATTGAGTCTTAGGTGAATCGCACGTTTCGTGCGACCCACATATACCAAAGGGCACGGGCATACAATAACATATATAACCCAAGCCGATTTGCATGTTGTATATGTTCTCGCTTGAATGACTCTTCCAGTATGTGGGTCTTCCCATACATTACCCCCAATGGTCTTATCGCACCATTGGCAATGGGAACAGGGGGCATGCAGGCCCGATGGTACATGGGCTGGTCTCCGGCGTTTCAGTAATTGGCCAATGGTGTGTCCCTTAGTGTATGTAATGAGGGGAAAATTAGTCAAACCCCTAAGGTTCTTTAAAATATGCCAATGTTCCCTGATGGATCTCACCATACTATTAACAATTACAGAGTATGGCAATACGCAGACCAGATCAACCTCCTCCCGGGTAGAACGAGACCCCCTATCAGTGTCTTGGAGAAGTAAGTCCCGATGTGCAAACCGAGCCCTTACATATGCTTGGTGAATACATTTTTCTGGGTAGCCCCGAAGACGAAAACGTTGGCTAATATCTTTAGCCACCCTCTGGAACTCATTTATATCTGAACATATTCTTCTGGCCCTTAGAAATTGACTGATGGGGAGACTGGTCTTAAGTCTATGGGGATGGAAACTTCCAAAATGTAACAAAGTGTTTCTAGCCACTGGTTTTCTATATAGGGTGGTATCAAAAGTATTGCCCACCCTATATATTGTGATGTCCAGGAATTCAATTTGTGACCTATTATATGTTGCAGTAAATTTTAAATCAGGGTCCACCGTGTTGATCCACTGGATAAAATTGATCAATTCAATCTCAGATCCGATCCAAAGGAAGAAAATATCATCCAAGAACCTGAGCCACAATTTTATATGAGTATTATAGAAACTCGATGGATAAATGTTTTGTTCTTCAAACCGGCCTACATACAACGTCGCCACCGATGGGGCAAAGGTGGCCCCCATTGCAACCCCATGGACTTGTCTGTAATATATCTGCTCATATGAAAAATAGTTGTTTTTTATAACCCATTTCGCCAAAGGTAAAAGGAACTCCGTGGTAATTCGTTGTGGTCCTTGTCTAGCATCCAGAGTCTCTTTTATGATGTCAATAGCCCCTTCCTGGGGGATCCTCGTATATAGGGATACTATATCCAAGGTCACCATATAACATCCTAAAGGGGGTTGGGCTACCTCTCCAAGTCTTCTGAGGAAATGGGCAGAATCTTTCAAATAAGATCTTACCGATGCTGCTGCTTGTCTCAAAAAAACATCCAAAAACTTGGAGAGGGGTTCTAGTATGCTGTCCCTTGTGTTGACAATGGGTCTCCCCGGAGGATTTTGGAGGTCTTTGTGTATCTTTGGCACAAAGTGGATAATTGGCGTCTTGGGAAATTTCTCAAGCAGAAATTTGTATTCATTTTTTGTAATACACTTATCCTCATATGCTCTGGTGACATAATCAAAGATTTCTTTCGCCAACTCATCCCCCGGATCACTAATCATGGGGCTATATGATGTTGTATCACCCAATTGTTTCATTGCCTCTTCATTGTAACACCTACGATCCTGGATAACTATAGCCCCTCCCTTATCTGCTTGGTGGATGACTATGTCATCTCTATCTGCCAGTTCTTGTAATGCTACATATTGGGGATACTGCAGATTATATCTGAGAGAGTTAGGATTGTATCTTTGTTCATAGTTGGTAATATCGTTTAGCACCAGGTCTCGGAATGTGGCTATTGTTGGATCCACTGGGGGTGGAGGAACCCAAGTGGATTTAACCCTACAAATAGATTGATCTTCAACCGATGAACTTTGCACTTCCTCTGAATCGCTTTGAAAAAACAATTTTATTTGGATCTTACGGATGAACCTATGAAAAGCAATCTTTAACCTGAAAAAATCTGGTTTTTCCTTTACAACAAACCCTAGACCTAGCTGTAGCACTTGATATTGAGTGTATGTTAGTAATTGGGAAGAGATGTTTACTACCAAAGATGTCATTTGGGTCTCGCTGCTACCCCTGTCTTGTTGGATCCCCGACCCCGGGTCCTGGGGCGCAAGTTTTTTGGGGCTGTCTCTCCTGTCGGTCTTGTTCGAGGAGTGTCTGTAGATTCGCCACTTGTTCCTTCTGATTCGTCAGACGTGGCCTCAAATGCTACCTTTTTCCTTATGATCTGGCTTGTATTCTTTTTATTCCAAGAGTAGACCCTTCCCATCTGGTAGTCTTTTTCATCCCTCCGAAGTTTCTTAATCTTCGTCTGTCTTATAGATTCTCTAACCTTATCCATCGATTCTTCCAGTTCTTTTTTCTTTTTATCAAATTCTTCCATGGATGATTTTTGTTGTAAATCCTGTTGGATATCCACCAGTTTTACTTTCAGGTCTTGCTCGATTTCAGTAGTACTTTCCACCAATAGGATCATAAGGTCCCTTGAGCAGCGATTTAATATCCCTGTCCACTTGTCCATGAAGGATTTGTTGGATGACATAACCTTGGGTTCCTTTATCACCCGCAGACCTCTAGGTATCATGGACTTTTTCAAATATTCCACAAGTGTACTGCTATGCAATTCAGCCCTAATCAGGCGCTTGGCTGTTGCTTCCCATTCCGTCCATGATGCTTCGCTGGGGGAGTCTTCCCCTCCATCTAGGAGGGCGGGTCTAGACAAAATCCGCTTGAATTGTTCGTCTGAGTACCCTATAAACTCTATTTCTTCCTCCATAATCAATAAATTTAATGAATTAGGACAATCGATTTTTAGCTGTATTCTCTTACAAGGTGCTATTGATTATTCCCCTAAGGTGATATTGTAAGTCACCCTTAATACCTTGTAACTAAATGTTGTTCAATCAACTTTTATTGGCCCTCAGAGATGTCACCCAGGGATCAACACGATCATATCCCTCGGCTTTACACACCCAATCGTCATCGGGTCAAAAACTAAAGTGCAAATGGTATATTCTTTCTTTTTTCTTTTTTTCTTGTGTGTTAAACTCTTATTAATAATCTTAAAACAATAAATATAACTGTGAGTTTTTAAAGAAAATACTTAGCTTCACCGGGATGGTAAGTAGCAGTTGGTAAGGGATATATATGCCGAAAAAAGAACTGGAAGAATCGATGGATAAGGTTAGAGAATCTATAAGACAGACGAAGATTAAGAAACTTCGGAGGGATGAAAAAGACTACCAGATGGGAAGGGTCTACTCTTGGAATAAAAAGAATACAAGCCAGATCATAAGGAAAAAGGTAGCATTTGAGGCCACGTCTGACGAATCAGAAGGAACAAGTGGCGAATCTACAGACACTCCTCGAACAAGACCGACAGGAGAGACAGCCCCAAAAAACTTGCGCCCCAGGACCCGGGGTCGGGGATCCAACAAGACAGGGGTAGCAGCGAGACCCAAATGACATCTTTGGTAGTAAACATCTCTTCCCAATTACTAACATACACTCAATATCAAGTGCTACAGCTAGGTCTAGGGTTTGTTGTAAAGGAAAAAACCAGATTTTTTCAGGTTAAAGATTGCTTTTCATAGGTTCATCCGTAAGATCCAAATAAAATTGTTTTTTCAAAGCGATTCAGAGGAAGTGCAAAGTTCATCGGTTGAAGATCAATCTATTTGTAGGGTTAAATCCACTTGGGTTCCTCCACCCCCAGTGGATCCAACAATAGCCACATTCCGAGACCTGGTGCTAAACGATATTACCAACTATGAACAAAGATACAATCCTAACTCTCTCAGATATAATCTGCAGTATCCCCAATATGTAGCATTACAAGAACTGGCAGATAGAGATGACATAGTCATCCACCAAGCAGATAAGGGAGGGGCTATAGTTATCCAGGATCGTAGGTGTTACAATGAAGAGGCAATGAAACAATTGGGTGATACAACATCATATAGCCCCATGATTAGTGATCCGGGGGATGAGTTGGCGAAAGAAATCTTTGATTATGTCACCAGAGCATATGAGGATAAGTGTATTACAAAAAATGAATACAAATTTCTGCTTGAGAAATTTCCCAAGACGCCAATTATCCACTTTGTGCCAAAGATACACAAAGACCTCCAAAATCCTCCGGGGAGACCCATTGTCAACACAAGGGACAGCATACTAGAACCCCTCTCCAAGTTTTTGGATGTTTTTTTGAGACAAGCAGCAGCATCGGTAAGATCTTATTTGAAAGATTCTGCCCATTTCCTCAGAAGACTTGGAGAGGTAGCCCAACCCCCTTTAGGATGTTATATGGTGACCTTGGATATAGTATCCCTATATACGAGGATCCCCCAGGAAGGGGCTATTGACATCATAAAAGAGACTCTGGATGCTAGACAAGGACCACAACGAATTACCACGGAGTTCCTTTTACCTTTGGCGAAATGGGTTATAAAAAACAACTATTTTTCATATGAGCAGATATATTACAGACAAGTCCATGGGGTTGCAATGGGGGCCACCTTTGCCCCATCGGTGGCGACGTTGTATGTAGGCCGGTTTGAAGAACAAAACATTTATCCATCGAGTTTCTATAATACTCATATAAAATTGTGGCTCAGGTTCTTGGATGATATTTTCTTCCTTTGGATCGGATCTGAGATTGAATTGATCAATTTTATCCAGTGGATCAACACGGTGGACCCTGATTTAAAATTTACTGCAACATATAATAGGTCACAAATTGAATTCCTGGACATCACAATATATAGGGTGGGCAATACTTTTGATACCACCCTATATAGAAAACCAGTGGCTAGAAACACTTTGTTACATTTTGGAAGTTTCCATCCCCATAGACTTAAGACCAGTCTCCCCATCAGTCAATTTCTAAGGGCCAGAAGAATATGTTCAGATATAAATGAGTTCCAGAGGGTGGCTAAAGATATTAGCCAACGTTTCCGTCTTCGGGGCTACCCAGAAAAATGTATTCACCAAGCATATGTAAGGGCTCGGTTTGCACATCGGGACTTACTTCTCCAAGACACTGATAGGGGGTCTCGTTCTACCCGGGAGGAGGTTGATCTGGTCTGCGTATTGCCATACTCTGTAATTGTTAATAGTATGGTGAGATCCATCAGGGAACATTGGCATATTTTAAAGAACCTTAGGGGTTTGACTAATTTTCCCCTCATTACATACACTAAGGGACACACCATTGGCCAATTACTGAAACGCCGGAGACCAGCCCATGTACCATCGGGCCTGCATGCCCCCTGTTCCCATTGCCAATGGTGCGATAAGACCATTGGGGGTAATGTATGGGAAGACCCACATACTGGAAGAGTCATTCAAGCGAGAACATATACAACATGCAAATCGGCTTGGGTTATATATGTTATTGTATGCCCGTGCCCTTTGGTATATGTGGGTCGCACGAAACGTGCGATTCACCTAAGACTCAATGAACATAAATCTAGAATAGTGACGAGTAATGTATCCGCGCCCTTAGTTCAACACTGGCTGTCAAAACAACATCAAGTTGATCAGATCAGATGGCGGGTCATTGACACACTAAAGACAGAAGGGATACAGGGGAATTTGGAGGCTAAGCTAAACTACATGGAACAACAATGGATATACCGTTTAAAAACGGTTATCCCCTATGGGTTAAACTTAGAACTAGAGTGGTCATCCCTTTTATGATGTTTCGCTGGGGGTGTAAGGGCTTCCCCTAAACCAAAATGATGGGAGGATAGGAGAAAGAAAAAACAGAAAAGTAAATATTTCCCTCCCCCGGAGTGGGAGTGGGCAGAGGTTGGGTTTCCTCCCCCTTCCCACCGCACTTCCGGGTTTTGGGACATTTAAATCCGCCTCTAAGCACGCCGCGGCCATCTTGGAAAAATAACTTAGATCGGGTGGCCAGCCGTGTATAACTAACAAAAAAAGGTATGAACATATTTATGGTGTGAATGTTAATACATTTTATGAGTTATGCTTAGCGTTTTCTATATCTAAACAAGGTTTCTTGTTTACAGGGATAGTAGCCCTGAAGAAACCCCCTTTTTAGGGGTGAAACATGTCGGCATATATATCCCTTACCAACTGCTACTTACCATCCCGGTGAAGCTAAGTATTTTCTTTAAAAACTCACAGTTATATTTATTGTTTTAAGATTATTAATAAGAGTTTAACACACAAGAAAAAAAGAAAAAAAGAAAAAAGAAAGAATATACCATTTGCACTTTAGTTTTTGACCCGATGACGATTGGGTGTGTAAAGCCGAGGGATATGATCGTGTTGATCCCTGGGTGACATCTCTGAGGGCCAATAAAAGTTGATTGAACAACATTTAGTTACAAGGTATTAAGGGTGACTTACAATATCACCTTAGGGGGATAAAAATTTATAAACATTAGAGGCTCTGGTAGAAACCCGTTTACAAAGTATGTATTCTTCCCAATTAATATTTTCAAATTAATAAAGTCTTTTTACTTATTTGTAAATGGGTTTCTACCAGAGCCTTTAATTCAGTAGCATAATTAAATGAAATAACTATTTCTGAAGTTTATAGGGACGGGCGGGGACGGAGGGGATTCCTCGCGGGGACGGGTGGGGACAGAGGGGATTCCTCACGGGGACGGGTGGGGATGGAGGGATTCCTCACGGGGATGGGTGGGGACGGGTGGGATTCCTCGCGGGGACGGGTGGGACTTTGGTGGGGACGGGTGGGGACGGGTGGGATTTCTGTCCCCGCGCAACTCTCTAATTTAAACTTGATCCTTGCAGTTATGGGTAGCTAATGTAGTTTCATATAGTAGGGCTGTAGGTGTTCAGATTTTCATAGTCCATATACGAGTCTTACTGATGCATTTTGAACTAGTTGTAGATACAATAGCAATGTTTTAAAGCAAAGAACTAGTGTTACAATACAATAGGCTAGTCGAGATAGGATTGATTGCACTAAAATTCAGAAAGTCTCTGTTTCTAAGATTGTTATTGATTGTGTGTAGCTCTTCATGGATAGGTGGTTATCAATTTCTACTCCTAAGGTTCTAATGCAGGGGTAGGGAACTCTGGACCTCGAAAGCCGTATTCCAGGATTTCCCCAATGAATATGCATGAGATCTATTTGCATGCACTGCTTTCAATGCATATTCATTGGGGAAATCCTGAAAACCCGATTGGAATACGGCTCTCAAGGACCGGAGTTCCCTAGCCCTGCTCTAATGGAAAGTCTGTGTCATCTACTGCAGGGATGTCCAATGTCGGTCCTCGAGGGCCGCAATCCAGTCGGGTTTTCAGGATTTCCCCAATGAATATGCATGAGATCTATTAGCATATCTACTGTAATCATTGGATCTTAGCGTGGGGCAGTTGAGGGTCCTAGCCAAAGGAATTTGGTTTAGTTCTTATTTAGTTTGAGGCAGTGGGTTGAAGTCCAGTTTTCTATGATGTGGACACATTTTTTGACAGTGTTGAAGGTTTTGGCTAATTATACTGTATAAAGTTGCTTCTGTAACTGTTGCTGTGTATTGGATTATTATCTATGTTGGGGGAATGGGATCTAATGGAATGCTTACTGGTATAAAGTTCCCCCAGTTGTGCTCATAAGCCTGTGAAAACTTTATTATGGCTTTTTCTTGCTTCCCTAAATTGGCAATGTCATTATTTAGTGGAAGGGACAATGAGATTAAACATTTTCAGTGAAATAATTGCTTGTAGCTAAAATCAATCTATCTTTGAAGTGAGAGACTGTGTCCAAAGCTTCAGGGGATATTATTTGATTTATTTTCTCATGGACATACCCAGCTGATATTTGTGATTATTTCAAAGAAGCATATATGCATTCCTATAGGTTGTATTATCAAATCCTTAGCTGCAGAAAAGATAAGAGGCATTGATCTGCAAGTGCAGACAGAAAGAAGGCCAGATACACAAAGTGATGACATCAGCAGAATATTTATTAATACAGATAAAATAAAGCAGTGCCCAATTAAGCCACATTTTGCCTAAGGATACCTGTGTTAGGGACATACAACTGTCAAATAGGCATAATTCAAAATACATATCAAGTTAAAAAGAATGCAAATCATATGCAAATGAATATAAACAAAATTTCTAAAGTTTAAATCATATATAAAAAATAAAAACACAAATAAAACTCATAAAAGAACTATTTAGAAACAGCAAACTAATGTACATACAAAGGCACTTCTCAAATACCTAGCACCCAAATTCCTATTTGAATTAATATATACAAGTAACCATTATTTTCAGATTAGAAAAAAATTATGCCTGATGAATTAGAATCACCCTCTAGTCTAATGTGGCACAATTTGAATGATAATGATGTATATACATAGGTAGTCTTATTTCCCCCGTCCCCCCCAGTGATGGATGTGTGTCAAAGTGTGTTTATAGTTTGTAGTTAATATATGGTCCCTTTTTCTAAGACACACAGCTGAGTGCCATCCGGCAAATGATCTGATGTCCATTCAATTTCTAGGGCATTGGAGCATTTACCGTACCAGCCTGTGCTGTCGAGCTTAGTATGTGATAGAGTAGACTATGGCAGAAGGGGATCATGGCTAATGTATTGTCAATATGCTTATTATGGGTAGGGTTACCATATGGCTCCAGAAAAGGGAGGACATATTGAGACAATGGACATATTGAAAGCAATGGAAGTAAAACCTGGATGTCTCAATATGTCCTCCTTTGAAAGCAATGGAAGTAAAATCTGGATGTCTCTATCCTCCTTTTTCTAGAAATATACAAAATGCCAAATGCCATGATATCTCTCAGGGAGTGTGAGATATCTTGGCATTTTGCATCTTCTTGTATATTCTTTTAAAAAGGATTGGTTTATTATGGCCATTGGGTTTCTGTAGTTGATATCTCCTTTTTCAAGAGCCATAGGTTACCCTAATTATGGGGTCTTTCCACAAAAGCACATTAAGGTTAATGAGGGCATTATCAGTCACTGTACGCAGCTCTCTGCATTTACAATAGGCGGTATATCAAGCCAATAAATGGAATGGAAGGGAAATCAGCAATGCCTAATTTAACCATAAAGCAGGCAGATAATGCTATCATTAACACCCGTTTTAACCTTGACATGACAGGCCATCTGGCAACCTGGTGAGTCCTATCACAATGTGCATGCAAATAAACCAATCTGATACAAATTATGCAAATGTTCCCATGGCCTGGAATGCTGGAAATTAAAATCATGTTGAAATATATCTGACAATACAGCTGAGACAAAAACACAGAAATATTACCTATACTTCTGGAGATGTAGTAATGGATAATTGATTAATCTTTAATAATTTTTGTGCCGTATTAATGCAGATGTATTAATACAAAAATTAAATAACAGAATTTTTCTTTTTTTTTTGGAAAATAAAGACATGCCTCATAAGTAACCTATCTTATCAAAAGCCATGCAAATAGATTTTCTTTTCTGCTAAGAAAATGATCTTAGAGAACTTCACTGCAACAGCTGGAGAGGGAGAACAGAGATGGTGCAGTGGGATTGCAAGCTATACATATCTATATCTCAAGCATAAAAGAATAACAATTACATTTCCAACCTAATCCACACCATAAAGAGGCTAATTTTATAACAAGGCACCTATGTGATAAGTCCAAAAGGGAACTCATTTTGAAGGTAATAAAGGGGCTCCCTTATATAGGTACCTATAAGTACATATTCTTAGAGCCTATTCTGTAAAGGAAAGTATGCATCTACTTTCCTTTATAGACTACTAGTTGTAATCAAACCTATACATATATATGTGTTTACCCCAGTTCTATGGCTGGTCTAAGTGTTCATGCCTAGATTTATGTCCTTAACCAGACTCTACCCATGTGAATGTACATGTGCAGGGCTGCTTTTGCCAGTGGGCATAAGGGGCAGCTGCCCCAGGCCTCTGCATAAAAGGAACCCAGACACACAATTGCCCACTGGCAAATTTAGCCTTGTCTCTATGTCGATTTTGGAAATGCACATTTTTGACATCTTGCACTTCAGTTTCTATGTCTCTCTGTTAAGTCTTTTGTCTTCAGCTTTCTATTACCGATCTGTGGTCCATTGTTTCATAAGTGTTGAGGATCTATCTGTGTTTTGTGTGTGTTACTATGGTGCAGTGTTCTGTTAGTATGTAGTTTCTGTATAGAAATTCATAGGATAGATATGGTTGATACTCTGAGTCCTGGGAGTTAGTGGTGTTATGGTATAGTAAGATTCTAAATGTGAATTTTGCATAAGTTTGCTCTCAGTGTTTTATTTCTTTTTTTTTTGCAGTAGAAGGTTTGTGTGTTAGCCTTACTGAGGGAATATCAAAACTTAGTATAGTTTTAGTTATATCAGATGGGATTTGAAAAGATTTTGCAGGATCCGATGTGTGTTCAAATGATTGTCAATAGAGCATAATTGAGTCTGATCATGTTTAAATTATGAGACACTGTCTCTTGAGGGGGTCTTTAAATACAGCTGAATTGTTTCATTAGATGTGTATGTGGTTTAGTGCTGGTTATTTGATTGAAATAATTGAATTTAAAGTATGTAACATTTCATCCATGACACAGAAATCCATTTTTATATTCACATAAAGGCATTACTTATCAATAAAAGTAGCCAGCAGCCCTTCTCCAGGCCTCACCACCATACCAAATTTAACCCTCCGAATGCACCACAAGAAAAACTCACTCATTGGCCTTTACTCTTTGGGGTGGGCCATCCTAGGCATCTCTGTTTTCTGGTGTTGCAGCATCTTCTTTCCTTCCCCTTCCCCGGCCTAGTGGCTAACTCCCCCTCCGATCCCCACTTTTACAACAAAAAAGAACTAAGAACATAAGAACATAAGCAGTGCCTCCGCCGGGTCAGACTATAGGTCCATCCTGCCCAGCAGTCCGCTCCCGCGGTGGCCCAAACAGGTCACGACCTGTCTGAATCACCAGAAGGGGCTCCCTTGCCACCTTGGTTTCTCATTGAAGTCCTATCTTCCCATCGAAGTCCTAACCCTCTGGTCTTGCACATGCACGACCTGGTTGGGTTTCTATACTTATTACCTGGTTAGCTTTCTATACTTGTGTTACATCCCAGCTCCTCCCTCAGTATCCCACGATCCCTTTATCCTTCAAGAATCCATCCAATCCCTGTTTGAATCCCTGTACCGTACTCTGCCTGATCACTTCCTCTGGTAGCGCATTCCAAGTGTCCACGACCCTTTGGGTGAAAAAAAACTTCCTTGCATTTGTTTTGAACCTATCTCCCTTCAGTTTCTCCGAATGCCCCCTCGTACTTGTTGTCCCCTTCAGTCTGAAGAATCTGTCCCTATCCACCCTCTCTATGCCCCTCATGATCTTGAAGGTCTCTATCATATCTCCCCTGAGCCTCCTTTTTTCCAGATAGAAGAGCCCCAGCCTATCCAACCTCTCGGCGTATGGGCAGTGTTCCAGCCCTTTTACCAGTTTCGTTGCTCTCCTTTGGACTCTCTCAAGTACCGCCATGTCCTTCTTGAGGTGCGGCGACCAATACTGAACGCAGTATTCCAGATGTGGACGCACCATCGCTCGATACAATGGCATGATGACTTCCCGCGTCCTGGCTATTATGCCCCTCTTTATGATGCCCAGCATCCTGTTGGCTTTTTTCGAGGCTGCTGCGCACTGTGCAGATGGCTTCAGTGATGCATCCACCAGCACACCCAAGTCTCTCTCAAGTCTGCTGTCTCCCAACAATGCCCCCTCCAATTTGTAGTTGAACAATGGGTTCTTTTTCCCTATATGCATGACCTTGCATTTTTCCACGTTAAAGCGCATTTGCCATTTGTTTGCCCAGTCTTCCAGCTTGTCCAGGTGGAAGGTGTGGAGCTGCTGTTTAGGGCACACAGCTGATGGCTGTACTTTGTGGCCCCCTTCTGAAATAGACTTCCTCTTTTTGAAGGACAGGACCAACAGAGCCATCAGAGGCATGGTTTAGATCAGGGGAGGGCAACTCCGGTCCTCGAGGGCCAGAATCCAGTCAGGTTTTCAGGATTTCCCCGATGAATATGCAAATTCAGTACATGCAAATAGATCTCATCCATATTCATTAAAGAAATCCTGAAAACCCGACTGGATTCCGGCCCTCGAAGACTGGAGTTGCCCACCCCTGATTTAGACAATAGTTTTCACATTTATGCTATTTGGTTTTTGGCAGGGGGCTATGGAAGCTGTGCTGCTAGACTGTGCAGGACCCAATAGGTGGTTAAATTAGTCCTGTCCATATACAAAGTATACATTATTGAACATATGCACTTACAAAATAGGGACTTAAAGGGAATGAGTTAAAAGGTTGGGCAGACTAACCATGTATTCACTGTGTATTCCCATACATACTAGCATTTATTTATGCTACTGCTATGTAACTTCACACAGCTCCTTACACAATTACAAAGGCAACTTAAGCATCTATGTGTTTATATTAAATAGGCTAGCATAATGAGCCCCACCAATGCACAAATCTCTTGCAAAAATTTAACCTGCAAAATAAGTAACTTATAATTCTTGGAACCCATCTTGTTTCCCTAGTAGCCCTAATAATGGGGTTAAAGAAAAAGGTAATGCTGCCATTTCCTGAATTAAGTTCCTTCAGAATTACACACGTGCCTCCACAGTCATGCCAGCAATATACAAGCAAAGATAAGTGCATCAGTTTATGCTAATTGAATAATTAATTGCAGTTTTTGGCATAAATAGATAGGTAGAGTTGTACATTTAAATTTTAAAAAAATATTTTCACTTTTGATCACTTTCTAAATTGTTTTGCATACAAGGTGTGCCCTATGATGGTATGCATCATGGAGCGGGAGACGCGTACAATGTAGGCCAGCAAAATGCTGGTCTACATTGTAAGTAGGACACGGCCAATAAAGCTTATCGCAGAAAGGGATCTCCCAAAATCTTAGGTTTGCCCATATGTCTAAGGCCCCACCCATAGGCCGGGCCTTAGGCGCCTGGGCCAATCAGACCTTAGGCCCCTCCCCAGTGCATCTCACAATGCACTGGGATGGGGCAGGCCTGCCTCATCTCGACAGAGGTGGGCCTGCTGGCCAGAAGGTAGGAAGACCCAGCTGGCCAGCCGGCCAGCCAGGGGTGCCTGGAGAGGGTGGGGATGGGGGTTAGGAGGGGTGTTGAGGTCCGTGCGTGGGGGGTGGTATTGCAATTTCTATGGTGGGGGGGGTTGGGGGTTTCTGGCAAAAGGGATTAGGCACCCTCCTGCCAGTTTCATTTGGAGGGGGTTTCCGTCAAGAAGGATTTGGCACCCTCCTGCCGGTTTTATTCGGGGGTGAGGGGTTTCTGGCATAAGGGATTGGGCATTCTCCTGCCAGTTTTGTTTGGGGGGATTCTGGTAAGAGGGATTGGGCACCCTCCTGCCGCGTTTATTTGAGGGGGAGGGGACAGAGTGGCGGCCGCAGTTGCAGCCACTAAATTTATTGCAGCAGGGAGATCCCTTGCTAAAATAAGCTTAGTGACCGCGTCTACAATAACCCGATTCTCTAACCGGCGTCTGTAACATGGACATCGGTTACAGAATCAAGCTTATTGTAGGTGGCCTTTGGCCTGATTCTATATTGGATGCCCATCGGCTTCTGAGACTGGGAGTCCTATACAGAATCCGGCCCTTAGAATTCAAATTGCGAAACCTTATAAAATCTCAGTTTGTTTTGCCGTATAAAAGCCTAAGGGATCCTTTTATCAAGGCGCAGTAGGGGTTTAACGCACAGAATACTGCACGTTAAACTGCCTGCTGCGCTAATCGCTAACGCCTCCATTGACCAGGCGTTAGTTTTTTTGCTTGCCGCAGGGGTTAGCATGTGATGAAATGGCCTGCGTGCTAACCCCGCTAGCGCAGCTTGATAAAAGGACCCCTAAATATTAAGGCATGTGCATTCACATTCATGTGTTGTATCTTAGTGCTGTTTGTTGTTCGCATCATGATGTTTATTGTACCTCTTGAGTTTGTATACTGTTCGGTTCATCTTATTTGCACTGTTGGCTGTTGGTTGATATGCCTCTGTATATGTAATGTAATGTAATGTAATTTATTTCTTATATACCGCTAATCTGTTAGGTTCTAAGCGGTTTACAGAAAATATACATTAAAATTATAAGTAAGAAAGATACTTAGAAATTCTCTTACTGTCCCGAAAGCTCACAATCTAACTAAAGTACCTGGAGAGTAATAAAGAAGTGAAAAATAGAGATAGAGGAAAAAATAAGAAAATAAACATTCTAACAAGACTGCATTGATCTAAGTACTTTGGAAGGTAGAAGAGAGGAGAGAAAGGAATAGATGCAGAAGAAGGAACCGTTGAACAATAGAATTCTGGAGAAATTTAAATGATAAAAATAGAACAAAGCAAAACAAGTGGCAAAATAATAATTTAATAATAATAATAATTTATTTCTTATATACCGCTATACCGTGAAGTTCGAAGCGGTTTACAATAAAGATACATTTGACAATGAATAATGAATAAGATTAAAACAATGAATAAGATTTAAAATAATTCATAAACTGGAAAGAAAAAGAAAAATAAAACATTGTCTTCAATCCACGGTTTCAGCGTCAGTGATGAAGTGGAGCAAGTAAGTTTTGGAGGAGCAATTACGTTCCCAGAAAAAGGGCTTCTTCAGGGAAGAGATTTGGTCGATAGTCCCAGGATGCTCATGTCTCTTCCTCTGCGATGGTCTCCTCCATGCATTCCTCCCCACGACACACTGCCCGTGCTCCAGCTGCCATCCTGAACGGCTGCTCCAAGGAGACTGCTCCAGACGAGGCCCAAGGCGACTGCAAGAACTCCTCCTCTGCGGAAAAGCCGCCCGGCGCTGTTGTTGGTGTGTGCTGGTGCCGCTGGAGCTGGTGCCGCCAAGGGACCCCTGCTCTGCTGCTGCTGCGCTTATCACACCGACGAGAAGCCCTGGATAAAAGCCGGGCCAATGGACGATGGGATTCCGGGGTAGAAGTTCTCAGACTCCGGGCCGGGCAAGCGTCGATCAGGCCGCTGCCGCTGGAGCAAGATGCGTAGGAGACAGGCAGAGGTGGCGAAAAGGACTGCACTGACCATGGGGTGCTGAAGCCGGACATTGGGGGTGAGGCGGAGCCTCCCAGGGACGGGGGACCGGCCATCTCCCGTCTCGGCATTCCGCTGAAGCCAGCGCCTCTCAAGCCCCCGCCGCCGCAGCTCAGCAGGTGACTCCCGGTGAGCCTCAGAGCGATCTCAGCTGTGGCCTGCAGATAGGCAACGGCGGCGGACGACGACGGCAGCGACACCACAATGGCCTCCGTGCTGGAGAGCTCGTTGGTCACATGCGACAGCATCCCGTCAGGGCTGCTCAGCCTCAGCTCACCGCCGTGTTCGGGCCTAGGCGATAGGCACCGCGGTCCAGGTGACTGAAGACCCTCGGCTGCCGCCGTTGCTGTGGAGAACGACTTGCCGCCAAACCCCAGTCGCTGCCAACCTCCGACCCCGACCACAGGAGAAGGCCACCATGACCGTTGCATGCGGGCCAAACCGTCAAGAAAAGACAAACTTAGGCTCCAAACTTAAAACAAGATAAATAAAAATGAAAAAAAAAAAAAAAAATAGAAAAGAATGTTACAGGAGCATAAATATAGATAAGAAAACCAAATTAAACAAAAAAGAAACAAAAAAAACACAAACATAAACAAAGAAAACGGCGGGAGGTACCAAACAGCAACCTAACCCGGCGCCATCTTGAAGCTGTTGTATATCTGGTTGCATTTTTGCCTTAATAAATATGATTATACAAAAGAAACCAAAAAACTAAATATTGCATATCTTATATATTTTTTACTGCCACAAAAACAAATACTCCAATGTAGAAAAATATACTTATCTCAATCATAAGACCATGTATATCTAATAAGCAGCAACCAATTTCAAAGAGTCATCAAACCTCTTTCCCTCCAATTGCAGGAATTCGCCAACCGAGAATAGACAGCAATTCCTTAGTTGGCCTCGCTTCATCCATAGCAAAAAAAAAAAATATTTTAATCATCCCAAGCTGGAATTGTGTTGGGGCCCAGTGCAAAAATTTGCTAATCTGCCATCAGTTTTGAGCTGGCTTAGGGGGCCCCTTCTTAGGGTTACCATTTGGCTCCAGAAAAAGGAGGACAGATTGAGACATCTGGGTTTTACTTCCATTGAAATCAATAGAAGTAAAACCCAAATGCCTCAATCCGTCTTCCTTTTTCTGGAGCCTTTTGATAACCCTATCCCTTCTGGCATGGAAGCCCAGGACAAATGCTTTGTTTCCACTACCGTAACTCTGTCCCTGTGGCCTTCTCACCCAGGGAATCATGTCTAACCATTCCAGAGGGCTGGATCTTCACTGGCAAAAGGAATGCCAAATCCCTTCCTGTCCATACATTTGCCTCTAGACTAGAGAATGATGATTCTTTTGGGGATGAGGTTACTGACTGACTATGTGGTGGTATTACTAAATTTCTAGAGAAGTATTACTCAATATTGTGTGGGGGTACTAATTATGTGGAAAAATTACTCTCTACTAAGGATGCTGGTTCCTGAGGATGACTGGTGAACCCTTTTAGCTTCTTTCAGGTTCTGAGGCTAGCCAGCCCAAATTAAAGCATCCAGTTAGCACAGGCAGGATAGTACAAAACTGGAATCACACTCCGGCCCACTGTGCCATGGCCAAGAAAAGGAGACAAGTTTGAGGAGAAATTGCAGTGTACCACTTGCACAGCCCTTGGTGTGGCAATGAGCATAGGATATTTGGAGTCTCAGCATGCTGCATTTTTAAAATTTTATTTTGTTATTTATATACTACTTATGCCCTAAAACAGGGGTGCCCACACCTTTTGGGTTTTCGAGCTACTTTTAAAATGACCAAGTCAAAATGATCTACCAACAATAAAATTTTAAAAAACACAAAGCATACACAGAGAAAATGTTAATTATCATTTATATTCCGAAGGTTTTCAAAGAGGTCAAGGCAGATGACTTTATGCAATGTCACCTCAGGAACAACTATACAAAAATAGACAAATATACCCCCCTCCCTTTTTACTAAACCACAATAGCGGTTTATAGCACAGGGAGCTACGCTGAATGCCCTGCGCTGCTCTCGATGCTCATAGGCTCCCTGCGCTAAAAACCACTATTGTGGTTTAGTAAAAGGGTTCCATAATGCAAAATATAGGCAGCAGATATAAATTCTCAAAATGGACAAATTTTGATCACTAAATTGAAAATAAAATCATTTTTCCTACCTTTGTTGTCTGGTGATTTCATGAGTCTCTGGTTGCACTTTATTCTTCTAACTGTGCATCCAGTATTTCTTCCCTTCTTTCAGCCTGCTATATGCTTCCAGACCTCATTCCCTCTGCCAACTTTTTCTTCCTCTCTCCCTGCCCCCTCCCCTTTCTTTCTGTCTTCCTGTCCCCCCTTTCATTGTTTTTCCCTTCTTTCTTTCCATCTCCCTGCTCCCCCTTCTTTCTGTCTCCCTGCCTGCTCCCAAGCCATTTCCGTCACCACTGGGGAACAGCCATCCAAACCACCATCGCCGCCATCAGGGAACAGGCCTCCAAACCACCGCCGTCCCAAGCTCTCCCTGCTTCTTCACACAGAAGCGTCAGGCCGACCTGATTTCCTCTCCCTGACGTCATTTCTGAAGTCAGAGAGGAAGTTCCAGGCCAGCCAGGCAGCGATTGGCTGGCTTGGAACTTCCTCTCCAATGTCAGAATTGACATTGGGTGGGGGAAGTTGGTTGGCTCAACGCTTCTGAGTAGGGAAACAAGTAGAACGAAAAGGGAACGTGATCGATTCGCGTTGCCTTCACGATCTACCTTTTGGGCACCCCTGTTCTAAAGGGTTTACACTGATCAGGTACTCTGAGAGCCAGATGCACAAAGCTCCAGCAACCAGGTAAAAAATATCGGGTTGAGAGTGATTTTTCTTTAGCAGATGTTGCTCAGCACAAACAGCATGTAAATATTATACATGCTCTTTGTGTGGAGTTGCCCAGTAAAAGTGTGGAGGAAAACTGACTTGTGCCTGCTCAGAATAGCTAATCAGTAGGCACAGCTCTTCTGAGCAGGTCAACAGTTCCCAAGCTCCCTTGCCCACTGTCTAAACCTCTTCTGGCCGGCAGTGCTGCCGCTCTACCCCTGTCCACAATTAGCTAATCCGGCACCAGAGCCGTAATCAGTTGAGCCATCAGGGGGAAGTAGAACCAAAATCAGCTTAGCTAGCACTGTGCCAGTTCAGATGATCATGGCTCTGCTCTCCCCCATGCTGGCTCAGCTGATTGTAGCTCTAGTGCCGGTTCAGCTGATTGCTGCTCCAGTGGCAGCTCAGCTGATCACAGATCCGATGCTAGGTCAGTTGATTGCTGCTCCAGTGGCAGCTCAGCTGATCACAGCTCCGATGCCAGCTCAGCTGATCACAGCTCCTTCCCACTCTCTGAAGCTAAAAGGGGATAGATTCTGTACAAACGTAAGGAAGTTCTTCTTCACCCAGAGAGTGGTAGAAAACTGGAACGCTCTTCCAGAGGCTGTTATAGGGGAAATCACCCTCCAGGGATTCAAGACAAAGTTAGACAAGTTCCTGCTGAACCGGAACGTACGCAGGTAAGGCTAATTTCAGTTAGGGCACTGATCTTTGACCTAAGGGCCGCCGTGTGAGTGGACTGCTGGGCACGATGGACCACTGGTCTGGCCCAGCAGTGGCAATTCTTATGTTCTTAACTATTGTACGTGTATAGGCACAGGACATACTGTACACTCACACAACACACGCACGGGTAAATTTTGCCTGTAAAAGGTGGCGTTCCCTTTTGAGCATTACAAGGAGTGCTCATTTAAATACCAATGAGCTCATTTAAATACTAATGAACTCCTTGTATATAGGGTTCTCTGTGTCTGCTATGGCAATCAGCAAAAGCCCCCGAGAACCCTTTTGTGCATCAGAAGCTGAGCTGCTGTGCATATAAGGCAGGCTATAATCAGTCATATGTGCATGGCAGACTTTTGTGCATCAGGACCTGAGCATTTTACCCTATCTGTCCCAGTGGACTCACGATCCAACTATGGTACCTGGGGCAAAGGAGGGTTAAATAGAGGACATCTAAATTCCCAAGAGCCAGGCAATGCCTCATTTGCAGATGATACTCCCTCATTTATATGCAGAAAGGCACTAATTTTAGTGTGAGCATGTTATTCTTTGATGGGACCATCTTAACATGCAGGTGAAGGCCTTCCCGCAGAGTAATATATTTTTAGCTTGAGCAAAACAGCCTTAGTTTACACATTAAGCATTATTGTACAGATTCTTGCTGTTACTTGCTCTCTTACTTTCTCTGCCTTAAGCTTAGCTTTGCTTTGTTTATCATTCTTGCAGCTGGGTTAGTGAACACCACATACTGTGATTTGGTGCTGTGCTGATGGCAGTGGGCAGAAGTGCTCAGCAATGATTCACTTTATACTCTCTAGTGTTGTTAGTTTCTTCCCACCCATCTGTCAGTTCAGAGTCAAATAGGGAAACTGATTCCTGCTGCTGATCCGTTAGCTTGATTGTTTTGCAAATGAATGAGTGAATTCCCTGTATAAGGCCGGAGACATTTTCAAGACAAAGAGTGCCAGAGAAAATAAAACAGAAATAAACATAAACACTGGCAAGTGAAATGCAATCCAGATCTCTTTAAAATGTAGAGCTACTATATGGCCTTATGTCAGAATTCCAAAGCTCTTTATTTTTGTATTGTCTGTGAAAGTGCAGTATTTTCTGACACATAAGGAAACTAAAATGAGTATTGGACTAGAGAATGACACGGTGAAGAAAACCCGCGGTGGGTCGCGGTTTGCCCGCAGCTATGGAGACGCTAAAGCCTGAGTCGCCGCAGGCATGGGGACAAAACTTTTCACCACCTGCAAGAACGGTGACATGCCTCGTTGCCGCAATTGAAAGCGCCCGTCATTGCTTACTGCTATTCACCGTGACGTCAATGGCCTTCTAAGTTCCGGCGGCCATGTTGTCCTCGTCATTGCCGATGTGATGCCATGACCATCGTCTTTCTGTTCTTCTCTGCCCTTGCCTTGACTCCTCTCCCTAGAGCTCCCAATTGGATCTTCATCTTCTCCTCTCCCCCAAGCTATGACCCAATCGCTACTGCCACACACATTTTCAAAACCCTTGTGCAGCAGTAGCAAGTCGCGGAGCAGGTTCTAAAAAGGAGGTGCTGCCATACTACTTCTGCAGAATAAGCGTCGTTGGCGAGCCATGAGAGTCCCACTCCTGACCTAAAGTAAGGCCACAATGGCAAACTGTAATTGTTCTTTACCTAGTCCCACCACACTTTTCTGGTATCCCTCCTGCTGGTCTTTGGTTGATTCATTCCAATCCAGACAGAGTTAGGATTATCCTAACTCCATCTGGATCAGAACGGAAACCCACTCCCTCCTGCCAGTCCAGAATGAATTAGGAGGATATCAGACTGAGTAGCCTTGATCGGTGCTTCCACTGCTGCTGGAATGGCAACTGGGGTTAGAATAATCCTAACACCATCTGGATCAGAATGGATACCCACTCCCTCCTACCGGTCCAGACGGAGTTAGGAGGATAATCGGAGTCATTAAGATAAGTGCTTAATAGTATTTTCTAAATTAAGAATGATAAAAAATTAATAGAATAAAATCATTAGTTGCTGGTCATTCAATGCTCATCTATAAAGAAGAAAATATCGAAAGAAAATTGATATATATTACATTATTCATTTAAATATTTATCACGAAAGCAAAATTTAAAAATTTAATTAAAAAATATTACATTCAAGGGTTTTTGACCTGTGATGATACCCAACCCCGAAATAGTTGTGACTTTATTGATCACACTCTAGGGGTATTTTGAGGTCTTTTTTCCCTTGATTTAAATCACATTATACACATTACCAGTGTTCCATCGTTTTTGTTTGATTATATGCAATTATTTGGACACTATATTTTGTTCTCCATTTCCTCATTCAGTTGATTCTCTATATTGGACATAAGTTATACTGTATTTGAAATGGTAGATATGGTTCCTTCAAAAGCAAAAGTCCTTTCACTAGGCAGCTTAAAAGAGCATATCCTGCGGTGTGACAGCATGTAAATCTCATCAGCTGGATTCCCGGAAGAGAAGCAGACCTCCCTTGTGGGAAACCATTATCAGAAGAAGATGTCTTCTAGGACCATGGCAAAACAACAAAATCCAAATATCACCAATGGTTCCACAAAGGGAATGAAGCAGCAAAAAAACATAAAGATTGTGGAACAGAAGATCAGATGTACCAGTTTGTAGTTTAATAAGCATCCAAATAACTTGAAAACAATAATATTAAAAACAATCCACAAAGGGTATATACAGTCACCAAGGACCATAATTCCCTAGAGAGGAATTGCATTCAAATTTGTATATAAAAGAAAGGATTGTTTCTTGAGACATCAACTCTAAGAAGAATAAAGGAGATTCAGGAAAAGAATTAAGAACTACCTCAGGAAGATTAGAAGTCTCTTACGAGATATATTTAAAGGACCCTGGTCCATCAGATGATGCCTTCACCTTGACCACTATGGGGACTGATGACAAGACTCAGACCTAAACATACTAGGAAATGAGAGCTTGTCAGGAGCTCTTAGGCAACCTTCAAGGGGAGGAATGTTGACATTTGCCTAACCCTTGATAAGCCAAGGTATTCTGACATGGACAGAATGTGGCTAAGGGCCAAAGTATTCTGGCATAGCCAAGGGCCAAAGTATCCAGTGGCTACCAGAAAGACCAAAGTGACCCAAGGTGACAGGACAGTCCAAAGTGACCAGACTTCCCAGAAAGACCAGAGGTACTCAAATTGTCCATCCAACATGCAGTAACTGCCAAATGTACGTACACTAACTGTGTGATATATATATTTATGGAGAAGATGTGCAGGAAATCAATTAGCGCAGCTACATTACCATATACTAACAGATAGTACATAAGACCTTAATGCCCAATATTCAGCCGCTGTGACTTTTTACATTCAGCAGGATAACAAGTTTTAATCAAAATAAACATTTGACTAGCTAACCACTAATATTCAGTGGGAGACGGCCATCTATCTCTGCTGAATATAGTGGCTAGCTTCTAGCTGCCGATGTCAAGTGTCTCAATCAGCTAGCCATGAATATTCAAATGCTGGCTGGCTAAGCTAGCCATTGTTAAATTAACCAGCCAGCGCTAAATAGTGGCTTAGCTAGTTAAGTTAACAGTGACAAAAAATATATATATATATTCTTTGTCAAACACCAGAAATGGCTCGGAATTGAATATCCGGGCTCACCACCAATCACGGGAAGTAGCCAGGCTGCCTCCCGCAGTCTGAATATTGACCCTTACTGCCTATAAAATGAGCGGCAATAAGTGCACACAAGGTAATTTTTCAAAATGGCTGTGTGCTAATGAAAAGATTAACATATGGCCATTAATATAAACAATACAAAACAGCCTTCTTTTTTTTTTTTTTTTTTTACATACTTATTATATTGTAAAACCTCTTAGAATTTAACTTTGGTTTTATATTTGTGGTATATGAAATAAATTGAACTTGAACTTAGCACGTGAGAAAGACCCACATAAGGGTGCAAGGCCACTTTTTACCGCCGTTTAGTAAAAAGGCCCCTAATTTTGTTAAAATAGAGGAACACCTCATGAAATCATTAGCTGGAAAAAAAAAATTTAAAAGAAGTGGAAGAGTAGTGGAAAAAACCTAAAAGGAGATATTGTAAAAACCCCTTTAGAATCTATAGAATACAGGTTCTTCGTGGTACTACTGTTCTCTATCTCATGCAATTTCTAGCACAGCTATAGAGTTCAGACTAGAGTTACCATATTTGTGAAGTCAAAAAAGAGGACACATGACCATGCCTCCACCCATTCTGACCTCTCCCCGCACCAACCCCCTGCCTCCAACCATTCTTGCCCCTGCCCCAACCCCAACCTGACTCCCCTCTTTCACCCCTTAGTTCCCTTTTGTACCCTTTTAGTACTTCTCTTCCTCCAACACCTCAACTTTGTGGGTACTTCTCTCTCCCTCTCTCCAAACCCTCCCCTCCCGTGGATGCTTCTCTCTCTCCAACCCCTCTCTTGCAGGTATATAGATAGATAAGAACATAAGAATTGCCACTGCTGGGTCAGACCAGTGGCCATCATGCCCAGCAGTCTGCTCATGTGGCAGCCCTCTGGTAAAAGACCAGTGCCCTAACTGAGACTAGCCCTATCAGCGTACGCTCTTGTTCACCAGGAACTTGTCTAACTTTGTCTTGAATCCCTGGGGGATGTTTTCCCCTATGACAGACTCTGGAAGAGTGTTAGTTTTCTACCACTCTCTGGGTGAAGAAGAACTTCCTTACGTTCGTACAGAATCTATCCCCTTTCAACTTTAGAGAGTGCCCTCTCGTTCTCCCTACCTTGGAGAGGGTGAACAACCTGTCCTTATCTCTTAAGTCTATCCCCTTCAGTACCTTGAATGTTTCTATCATGTCCCCTCTCAATCTCCTCTGTTCGAGGGAGAAGAGGCCCAGTTTCTCTAATCTTTTGCTGTATGGCATCTCCTTCAACCCCTTAACCAGCTTAGTCGCTCTTCTCTGGACCCTTTCGAGTAGTATCGTGTCCTTCTTCATGTACGACGACCGGTGCTGTACGCAGTACTCCAGGTGAGGGCACAACATGGCCCGGTATAATGGCATGATAATTTTTTCTGATCTGTTCGTGATCCCCTTCTTTATCATTCCTAGCATTCTGTTCGCCCTTTTCACCGCCACCGCACATTGCGTGGAAGACTTCATCAACTTGTCAATCAGAACTCCCAAGTCCCTTTCCTGGGAGGTCTCTCCAAGAACAGCCACAGACATCCTGTATTCGCGCATGAGATTTTTGTTACCGACATGCATCACTTTGCATTTATCCACGTTGAACCTCATCTGCCCTGTCGATACCCATTCCTTGAGCCTGATTATGTCACGTTGCAGATCTTCGCAATCCCCCTGCGTCTTCACTACTCTGAATAGCTTCGTATTGTCCGCAAATTTAATCACCTTGCTCGTCGTACCTATGTCCAGATCATTTATAAAGATGTTGAAGAGCACGGGTCCAAGCACTGAGCCCTGCGGCATCCCACTAGTAACGCTCCTCCAGTCTAGATAGATAGACTGTATATACTCAATTATAGGATGAGATTTTTGACCCCAAAATAGCCCAAAAATGGGGGTCTCATCCTATATTCAGGTCATCACCTAATGATCATCTGACCCCCCTCCTGGACTTGTTGCAGGCTTCTGCCGGCCTGCTGTATGACCTGGAGGCTGGGACAGGAGGGATTCCTCCCATTTCCTGTCCCGGCTGACTAAATTTTTTTACCCCTCCCTTCCTCCTCCACGTACTTTTTTTTGCCTTTTTAAATCCTTGGTGGTCCAGCAGTGTATCGGGCAGGAGCAAGCTATCTGCATTCCTGCCATGCGCTGAGCCCTTCCCTCCCTGGATGGCTGCCTCAGATCTTGAGTCCAGCGGCACATCTGGCAGGAGCACATCTTTTCGAGCTCCTGCCCAGCTCTGGGGTGCTCCCTGAATGGTTGCTGCCAGTTCTCTCAAGTCCCTCTCTCCAACTTCCCCTGTGGGTGCTTCTCTCTCTTTCTCTCTCCCCCTCCCCTCCCTCCAACCCACCTCCTGCGGGTGCTTCTCTCTCTCTCTCAGGCCCACCCATGGATAAACACTGCTACTAATCATTCATAACAACATGCATTCTAAAGAAAGATAGGAATTCATTAAGAATTTTATATAGAAGCTACTTTGTTCAGAATTTTCTAAGGAGTAGAGTTCAGCAAACATAAGGGGATTTTTCTACTAAATTGGCAAATGCCAGGGGTAAGAAAAGAGAGTGTGTACTGCAGCAAGGATGACCACAGCAAAGTGCTGGAAACAGATGGAAGTGCCTCCAATAGAAAAGATGTTAACTAGAATGAGTTTCACGTACAATATGGTAGAATTAACTGTGATGATACATGAAAGGACTGCACAACATACAGTTTGGGAATC
The DNA here is from genome assembly GCF_902459505.1 of Geotrypetes seraphini. Taxonomy (NCBI): domain Eukaryota; kingdom Metazoa; phylum Chordata; class Amphibia; order Gymnophiona; family Dermophiidae; genus Geotrypetes; species Geotrypetes seraphini. The sequence goes on along the minus strand of NC_047088.1, from coordinate 184,262,401 downwards.
CCACGAGAAATAGATGAATAAGCTGTCAGAACCAGAAGAGTGCCCAAATCCAATTGAACCAGTTTTAAAGAACCCCTCCTGTATGAGAGTAGCCTTTCCTGAAGGGCAGGGAACACATGGAAAAAAGAAAATCCTAGACTGGGGTGGAACTGGAGGGAATCATTGGATTTACTTATGTAAGAGCCTTTACCATGCAGCCCTTGACCTGCCCACTTTTTCATTGAGTGGTCTGTGGGGTTATTCAACACCACTGTCCAGTGTGCCATTGAATATCCCCACTTAGACAGCGGTATGCAATAAAAGCAGGTATTAGAGAATGACACAGGGACAAATTGTGTTTGAGGCTTGTGCAGATAAGAACAGAGCTTGCAAGGATGGGATAGGGACAGGGGATGGCTATAGATCCCACGGGGACAAATTTGTCTCTGTGTCATTCTCTAGCAGGCACATAGATGACCTAAATATACACTAATGAATGTACAGTATATCCGTAATAATTTCCAGTACTCTGTATAAGCATCTAGTCTAATCTGGCCTGGTATCATTCACAAGAGAGGAATAGAGAGGTTGCTTGTACATCTTTACATGATAACACAGCAGAGGACAATAATTATTCTGTTCATAGCTCAACTTTAACTATAATCAGCTGTCTGTGAACAAAAAAAATATATCTATTTTTACCTTTTCTGTTTCACTGTTTTAAATTCACTCTTGCTCCTGAAGAAGAAAAAAAAAAAAAAAAAAAAAGAGGAAACCATTTATTCTTTGTCTCTTGGACAGACTGGATTGTTTATATATTTCTCAGCTGTAGTGCTCCTTTGTAATTGCTATTCTGCAAAGCTTTTTTCCACTTAACACAGGAGGAGAGATTAGGTAAAAAAGTACATCTCTTAATGTCTTAACGTTTTATAAACTTCTTGGCAGTATCAGCAGAAGAAAAGAGGGCAAATTCTTTCTGACATCATGCAACAAGTGAAGTGGTTAATTCTAAAGCTCTAGCAATCTATTTAATGGAATTCATTACTTAAAAACCTGATTAATTGGAAGAGAGCTAAAATTAACCTGTGATCCATAATAAAACACCTAATAATAATTCTAGATATAAACTTAAAATGATTTCCATCTGAACTAGTGAAATGTTGATCAAGAGGTTAATTTACTAAATTAATGTTGTAGAATCAAATAATATTAACCTCAGTCTAGGCTCTACATCTGGAACATGTGTGCTAGTATTTTATAAAGATATACAGGTGCCTTCCTTCTAACTGGGATCGGTGTGCAGTTGGTGAAGGGAAAGTAATGGAGATGGGGGGGGGGAACGGGGGCGAGTTTTTGCAGAAGCAGCTGCCTGCTCCAGGCATGAAGATATATAGTTTCAGCTCTGCCTCACCAAACTCTAGGGAGGCAGCAAACCTGGCAAAGAATAAGAAGCAGCCTTTTGGTCTTAAAAAAATTTATTTATTCATTTATTTATTCATTCTCCCAGGAGAGCTCAGAACAGTTTACATGAATTTATTCAGGTACTCAATCATTTTTTTCCTGGAAAAATGGGGGAATTGAATGACTTGCCCAGGGTCACAGGGAGCAGCGTGGGTTTGAACCTACAACCCCAGGGTGCTGAGGCTGTAGCTTCAACCACTGCACCAAAAAAATAAACAATAACATTACATGAAAATTTCTGAACCATCAATTCAGCCCTAGACGTGCGACAGCTTCTTTGACTCCCACTTTAGTGAGCAACCCCTAAAACAAGTGCAACAGTGTCAATAGTGCAGTTGTGAAAACAATCCAGTATCATAGACGAGATATAATTTTTCTTGTCCAAATACAAAATAAGCAAAAAGGTACTTATCCCAAAAGACAGTTCTTCTCTGCTGTACTTAATTACTTCCCACTGAAATCTGCATGCAGATCAAAGATGCACATGCAAATTAGCTAGCAAGCCATTAACTTGCAATAAATTAAAATAGCTGTGTTGATGGGTGGTATATCAAATTCCAAAAAAATTGATGTTAACAATCAATTATTGGAGTTAAATGGCATTAATTAGATTTTGCATGCCCATCTTCCTGAGCATGCAAATGCAGTGCCTAAATATCCTCGTGCATAATTTGAAAAGGTGTGCGCGTTCAACTTGGAGTACTCTTTATAGAATAGCACTCCACATCGATTTTCTCCAGCACCCAAATCTGAACAACATTTTCTGAATTTGGGCCTTTATATTTTCAGCTGTCCTGTGGACTATTCAGGCAGCCTCCAGAGCTCAACTTGCCCAGTTTCGTACAATATTGCATCAAAGGTTGAGACAAAAAAATGTGGAAACATTCATCAGATTCACTTACTATGGAATTATATATCTCCATGGGTATGTTTCTGTGTCTGTGTATCTCTTTGTCACTGTATGTACGTTTGTGTGTGTGTGTGAGAATGTGTTGCTTGGGAAGGTGTTAGTAACGATGTGATGGTGGTATGCTGTTGCTGGTAGTGGGTGTGGTATTGTTGTTAGTGGTTGCTAGACTTTTGGCAAATAAGTGGTTTCTGTGTGGTCTAGCACAGAGTAGGGTGAGGCTACAGAGGAGAAGGAGTTGCCCTGTATGGAGAGACTACAAGCCCAGGGCCCAGTTCTTAGATTAGTCTGAGGAACGATGTATGTGCAGGTTTAGATTTGACAAGACCATTCTCTACCTATGCCACCAGCTCGAGGCTCTGATTAAGTCTACCACTTAAACAGGATCATTTTATTTTTTTTAACAGACTTATAACCCACTTATACCTAAGTGGGTTCCAAAGATACATATATGGTTGTGTTGTTAGAGTAAACTGAAGTTGCAAGATCCTAAGCCTATGCATTGTACCAGACTGTCTCCTTGTAGTCATTACATAAAAGCATAAGTTGCAATTGACCTAGTTTATGAAGGAACAGGATTCCTTGTGTGTAAATATGTAAAGAATATTGGCAATAACAGAATATGGAAGCCTTTTCCTGCCACAGTGGCTAAAGTTCTGGAAAGGGAGGGCTAATAGCAACTCCTTAGTTGCAGTACTATCTATGTTAGAAGCTGTAGTACACTGAGATAGAACAGAAGCATAGTCGGTACTCTTGAAGGTTGTAGAGGAAACCCTGCCTTGTTGTTTAATTTAATATAGTTTAATTTGGCTGGTATTTGATATATAGCACCTTACAGGAAAAATCAAAGTGGTTTAAATCCCGTTAGGTTTGTTGTTTTTTTTCAGTCCTAATACACATTTATGGACTCAGGTCTACAGAGCCTCACATAAATTCTGAACACTGCTACCTGGTCTTCTAACCCATTTAGGCTGCTATTATTTTAAGTCCGCTATGGCCAAGGCCCCAGCAAGGTGCTAAGGGTAGAGAGTGTACATCTGAGAGCTATCCAGGACAATAGTTTCATCTGGTGCCTTTCCCTTTAAGGTACGCTCCATATCCCACCCTTTCTTTCTTTATGTTGTATGTCATGTGACTCTGCCCTTACGAGCTCTTTTCTTGTGTAGGGATGATAACCAATATTTGCAGTGACAGACCAACAATAGTTGCAGTAGTCCTGGCTGGCTCAACTGATCCTGGCCTTGTTCTTATTGATCCCTGACATAGGGAATAGCCTTTCCACACAGGCAACCATAAATTGTATCAGAAAGAGTGTATAATAAACTAGATTTCCTTGGTTGATGAGGCCATGAATGTTTGTTTCCCTGAAAACAAAACTGGGCCAAATCCATTTTGTTTTTCCACAAAACATTCACAACACAACACCATGTCCATTCTTGTTTACAAGTCTATGAAAAAAAGTAGCAAGTGCATAAAAATCCACTCACTAGATGGAAGAGAATTGGTTAGGTATGGACATGTCTAGGAATCAATGCATAGTTGAAATAATGCAAAAGTGAACATGGCCTGCTTTTTCTCTGAAGGGCTCATTTCTGTGTGAGTACTTTAGATCAGTATATATGTATTATTTACAAACATTTATTTTATCAAAACGGTTAATTCTATAAAGGGCCCCAAAATTAGGTGCCAATATGCAGCAAACTAAGCACGCATTCTATAGTATAATGGCATCAGGGCTCCCAGATTACATTACAGAATGTTAGAATACGTTGGCTTTTACACCATAACAGTAGTAAGCACTAAAATGCCTAAATGTGGCACTTTAGTGCATCACTTACAGAATAAAAAGCCCAAGAGCTAGTCTCGACGGGCGACCTTAACGCGGGGCTGGGTGGGCCGCTGAGTCGCCCGTGGACTAGTTAGGCTAGAAGAGGGGTTGGGGTAGGTCGAGCGAGAGTAGGAAGCGCGTCTGGGGTGGTCCGTTCAGCGAGGGATCTCCGCAATTGGTCTGTCACGGCCGAAGTGGATTGTGGGTGGGAGGGGTTAAAAGCAAGGCTCTCGGAGGACCCTAACGGTTTTAGGTCCTCCGAAGCAGCTTTAGCGTGCCGGCCGGGTGTGTGTTTGTGGTCGCGGCCTACCTTCTCCTGCCACGTGTTGCCGATCGGAGCGGGTGGAGCATGGAGCACTCATCTTGGGCCGCCGCCGCGGAGCCTGCCGAGCTGTCCTTGCTGGCGGGCGACTCCCTCGACGAGGAGGATCGCCTTTCAGTGAGTGCGGCTGCTAGGGGGGGCAGGCTGTTACCTCCGAGGTGCTCCCGTTTAGCTGCACGGTCGGCTATAGCGCTGGAGGTAGTGGGGGTGGTGCCTGATGCAGGACGTGGTGCGGGGTCGACTCGCAGGGGCAGGAGCCGGCCTCCTGCTGGTAGAGGGAGGTGTGTTGCTGCTTCGGCTGGGGCGCTGGTTGCGGGTTCTTTGCCGTCCGGTGGGGTCCCTGTAGTCGGGTCTCGGGGGGTGGGGGCTTCTGATCTTCCGGAGCGTGACCATCCTGTGGTGCGGTCTCCTACTCCCAGAGGGGGTGGGGCGATGGGGGGTGAGTCAGCTGCTGTTCCAGTTTTCCCCTCGACCTCGGGGATGGGTTGCAGTGCGTCAGCTGGCCCAGCGGGTTGGTGGTCTCCTTGGCCTGCAGGTCCCTGGTGCGCTCCCTGGGGTGTTAATCCCTGGGCGTTGGTGCCTCCTCAGTTTCCTCCTTCTCCTTGGGGCCCGAGTGTGGCTGGGGGGTCATGGGGTGGAGGTGGACCTCGAGGTGGGGCTGGTTCTGTGGGGCTAACTTACCCTCCTACTGTGCAGGTTGCTGGCCCCTGTTTGGATTTCTTCCCACAGGACGTCACTGCTGGACCTGTCGAGGCGGCTGGGACTTCTGCTGCTGGATCGTCTAGCGGAGGACCGGCTGCAGCTCCAAGGATCGGTGTCGGAGAGCTTGCTTCTTCAGCGTCCTGCTATGGTGGTTGCTGCGGATGGCGCCGCTTCGGGAGCGATTGATGGTGGACGTGGACCTGGAGGTGACCGGATTACGGGTAACATGGCCCTAGGGGCTGGGGTTGGTGTTCGGGGTAAACGGGGGAAGAAAAAGGGAGAGGGTAGAAAGAGCCGGGGGGGGGGCAGGGATTCTTCTTCATCCTCTTCCTCTTCCTTAACCTCTTCTTCGTCGTCTTCCTCCTCTGGGTCACCTCGATGGGTAGCTGGGGAGCGTCAAGCACGGGAGGGTGATGATCGGGGTGCCCCTGCGCTCGTAGCACTGTCGGAGCTGTGGGAGAAAGTCCCTCGGTCCCTGCGTCGTAAGATTAGGAGGCATTCGTGCGTGGACATTTTTAAACTGCTAGAGGGCAGGGTGCGGGGTCGGAAGAAGAAGAGCAAGAAAGAGGGTGGGAAACCTAAAGTAGGCGTGGTTTCTCGTAATGTCCTTAACTGGACACGTGCGTTCTTACGGCTTGCCAGTGTTTGGGGGCGGGAGCGCCCTCAGGATTACGGTCTGTTGCTGGCTTATGCCGACTCTATTCTCGATTCTTGTCAGCGGTTTGGGGGTTGGGCGTGGCTGAATTATGACGAGGCGTTCCGCGACAAGATGGAGGAGAATCGGCACATGTCCTGGGGCACACAGGACATCAATATCTGGCTCACCCATATGGCAAAGCTGGGAGGTTCGGGTCCTAGAACTTTGGGTAAGCCGGTCTCGTAGGCGGCAGGGGGGGTGCATTCCTTTCGTCCACCCGGAGGTGCGGGTGCCGGGGGTGGTCCGGGCCTTTGCTGGCAGTTTAATAAATCGGTCTGCTCCTTTACCGATTGTCGTTTCCGACACGCTTGTTCCCTCTGCGGACAGGGTCACTCGGCTATCAAGTGCCCCAAGAAGGGAGCCGGGTTGCCTCCTGCCCCGGCTAAGTGAGTCTGGGTCCCGTGGGTTGCCCTCCCCGGTGGTTGTGGGTGCCATGCGTCCGTGGCTTGCGCAGTATCATGATTTGCGGGCGGCGGACGTCCTGTTGAGGGGGTTTAATGAGGGTTTTGTGATACCGTATGTGTTGCCTTTAGCTAATGTGCAGACTTCCAACGCTTCCTCCGTTTCGCACCTTCGGGTGGAGGTTCGCCGGAAATTGACTGAGGAACTTGAGCTGGGGCGGATTGCGGGGCCTTTTCATGAACGCCCGTTTCCGGTGATGGTGCTGTCTCCCCTGGCGATCATACCTAAGAAAGAGCCGGGCAAATATCGTTTGATTCACAACTTGTCCTGGCCGGCGGGGCATTCGGTGAATGAAGGCATTCCACGTGACCTTTGTTCATCCTTTGAAAGCGCCCTCTGTCTCATTCATCAGGTAGGCCCTGCGGCTTTGTTGGCGAAGGTGGACATTGAATCGGCTTTTCGGTTGTTGCCAGTTCACCCGTCCTCGTATCCATTATTGGGTTTTAGGTTTGAGGGAGCCTTTTATTTTGATCGATGTCTGCCTATGGGGTGTTCAATCTCCTGCGCCTTTTTTGAATTGTTCAGTTCCTTTTTGCACTGGGTCATGGTTCGGCGTGCCGGGAGGGATTCGGTAGTTCACTACTTGGATGATTTTCTTTTTGTCGGGGGAGCGGATTTGGGTGATTGCGGGCTATTGAAGACCACTTTTGAGGGCCTCGCTGCGGAATTTGGGGTTCTGTTGTCGGCTGATAAGTCTGAGGATCCTACTACGTGTCTCACGTTCTTGGGGATTGAGATTGACACTGTAGCGATGGTTACTCGGCTTCCGCAGGGCAAGGTTCGGCAGTTGTTGGATTTACTATCACTGGTGCGGGGTGCTCGCAAGCCTACCTTGCGGTTGGTTCAGTCTCTGTTAGGGTCTCTTAATTTCGCCTGTCGGGTTTTGCCTTTTCTCGTCGTTTGGCGGTAGCGACGGCTGGTGTACGAGACCGCAGACACTTTGTGCGGATTTCTGCTGGGATTCGGGCTGATTTGAGGATGTGGTCCCTTTTTCTTGAACGCTTCAATGGGTCTCTCCCAATTCAGCAGCCTGAGGTTACTAATTTGGATCTAGAACTGCAATCGGACGCGGCGGGTGGCGTTGGTTTCGGTCTCTATTTCCAGGGCGATTGGTGCACGGCGGCTTGGCCGGAGCCTTGGCGGCAGGCGGGATTTACCCGTAATGTCACTCTTCTGGAGCTTTTTCCGTTGCTGGTGGCTTGTAAGTTGTGGCCGGACAGGTTGCGGAATAGGCGAGTCGTGTTTTGGTGTGACAACATGGGGGTGGTTGAGGTGGTCAACCGGTAGGCAGCGAAATGTTTACGGGTGACTGCTTTGATGCGCGAGCTTGTCGTGCGCTGTTTGCGTCTTAACCTGTTCATTCGGGCGCGTCACGTTCCCGGGGTGCAAAACAGACTTGCTGATGCTCTTTCTCGTTTCCACATTTTGCAGTTTCGGCAGCTGGCGCCGGCAGCGAAGATGGTGGGATCGCAGATGCCTAAGCATTTGTGGAGCCTGGTGGAGAACGGATCTGGTGCTTATTGCAATGCTCCGTAGCTCCGTCTACGTGGGCCCGGTACAATCGTGGTTTTGTAATGGTGTCCAGATTTCTTCAGTCTCGGGGATCGACTCCTGGACCTGTGTCTGAGATCCTGCTGGCGGACTTCCTAGCATCATCTCAGCTGCGGGGCTGTTCCCGGAGCGCGGCGGCGGGTCATCTAGCGGGCTTCGCATTCTTTTGCAAGGCCCTCGGTTGGCCCTGCCCTTCGTCGGGGTTTTTGCCGCGTCGGATGATGGCAGCCTGGGGGAGGGTAGCTCCGCAGGTGCCCGACTCCCGTCTGCCGATTACACATGCGTTGTTGGTCACTCTCGTTAATGTTTTACCACAGGTGACGAGCTCTGGTTTTGAGACGTGTTTGTTTCGGGCAGCTTTCTCATTATCCTTTTTTGGAGCGCTGCGTGTGGGTGAGCTGCTTGTCCATCCGTCGGATGTGCGGGGTCTGCGTGGCCTGCTGTGCAGTCAGGTGTGTATCTCCGGGAACACGTTGCGAGTATTCATTGCTCGTTCGAAGTCGGATCAGCTGGGCAGGGGGCGCACGTTGATCCTGCATCAAGTGGAGGGTTGTACGTCTTGCCCCATTCAATCTCTGGTTGTCTATATGGCGGTCCATCCTCAATCTGCCTTAGCGTTGTTGGTGCACGAGAATGGCGCTCTTCTCTCGCGGTATCAGTTCCTGGCGGTGTTGCGTCTAGCTCTGGGTTTGTGTGGTGAGGACCCGGCTCGTTATGGCACTCATTCCTTTCGCATCGGGGCGGCTACCAGTGCCTTTGCGGCGGGGGTTCCTGAGGCGGTCATTCGGCAACTTGGTAGGTGGTCGTCGGATGCTTATCGTGGTTATATACGTCCGTCAGGTTCTGCCCGTGGTGATTATCAGTCGGGAGGGTTGGATTAGTGGGAAGTTCTGGGATGTGTGTCTGTCCTGGGCGGTGGACGGGATGGGGGGGTTTCCTGTAAGGGGATTGTTTATGTGGTGGGGGATTGGGTGGGGGTCACTGCATGGCTCCCTTCTTACTAACTTCCTGGTTTGGTGGTCTGTGACTTACTTGCGGGGTTTGCTTTGCAGGTGCTGTGCAGCGGGTCCTGTCTGTTTGGATTATCGGGCACTCCTTCGTCCATTGGGCTGGGGAGCGTGCCGTGGTCCGGCCCGGTGGTCGGCACTTGGGCCTTGGGCGTCGCGGAGTGTTTGTCTCTTGGTGGGGGGCAGAGGGGCATGCGCTGGCACCAGTTGCTACCTCTGCTGAACGATCTTCGGCGGCGTCCTCGGCGTCCGGATCTGTTGCTCCTTCACCTGGGGGGCAATGATGTCGATGCCCTTAGCGGAAAACATCTTATTGACATGGTCATTGGTGATTTGGGGGTGGCTCAGGGTTGGTTCCCGGAGGCGCGGCTGGTATGGTCTGATATCATTCCTCGACCGAGCCGATTGGCGTCTCGGCGGTGGACCAGGGGGCTAGCTAAGGTTAATCGTCAGGTGGGTCGATGGGTGGAGGCTCGGGGTGGTATTCAGATTAGGCACGACTGGGTGGATGTGACTTGTTCAGGGTTGTACTACAGGGATCGGGTGCATCTGTCAGATATTGGCTGGGATTTGTTGTTGGACGACTTCGCCTCCTGTTGCGAGCGAGTGTTGGTCTCCTAGCCGCAGCTCTGTTTCTTGTGGGGGGGCCTGTAACTGGTTACAGGCCTGTGGCGGTATCCCGAGCGACTGGCTAATGGGCTCATCAAGGGATGAGCGGTGGGCCGGCTGGGAGCTGTGCCTGGTGGGTCGGATGACCCTGGATAATGGGGCATGTGTGGGACATGCCACCCCTCGGACCCTTGCTTAGATGGCGGAGTCGGGGGCCAGTTACATCTGATGGTAGCTCGGGATCAAGGTCACAATGGTGATACCATTGTTCTGGGTTATTGTTAATGTATTATTTATGGCTGTTAATTTATATATATTTAATTATGTTAAAATGTTATATGAATATGTTTAAAGTTCAATAAACAGGGCTGCGGCCAGGTTTTACCAACAAAAGTGTATTTGCCTCATTGAGATAGGTGAAAGGTATGTTGGGAGGGGGGTAAAGTGTTATATGGAAGCGGGTCACTCCAGGTACCGCTGTTATGATGTATGTCCACTTCTTAATTACGCCACTGTTATAACTTTTAGATTTTAGATTTAACTGATGCATTCTTCCAACTATTATTGTATTTCAGATTGAATGTTTACCTTGTACCTCAGTCACTGACTGTATGTTTCTCTGTTGTACACCGCTTTGAACTTCTGGTACAGCAGTATATAAGAAATAAAATTATTATTATTATTATGTTACATGAATAAATGTTGGGCACATCCGTGCCCCTCCCCTCTGAACACTCTCTTGTAGTTACGTACTAAGTAAGCTGCATGCTAGCTAAGGTGTCAGTATTCAACACGACTTAACTGGCCAGAAACAGCTCCTAACCAGAAAGTGGTAGGTGCCTATGATCCATTTAATTTTAATTTTTGCCAATTACAAGCTGCTAATTGCTCATTATCGGTGCTGATTAAGCTTTCTAAATAATTAAGTTTGGCGCCTAGATAAGCCAAACTAGGCACCTAGCTTTAGGCATTTTTTATAGAATCTGGGCCTTAGTGCCCAACCAACGCTTCCACACAAATCTATTAACCATCATGCATGTAAGTGCAATATTCTAAAATTATGCCTGCAATTGGCATCTAATCTCTAGACACCAGGTTTTAGAATGAGAGGGAAACCATGCAGCTACTGCACTTTAATAAAATAACCTCTTATTTCAAGGAGATTCAGTTAGAAAACTCTGTTGTACTTTTTAAGGATATTTTCCTTTTATAACTATTAATATTGATGCTTCTATTGTTTAACTCCATTAGATATTGATATCACAATTCATTGAAGCAAGTAGCTATCTAATGAGCATCTTAACAAATAAGCATATAATAGCATGGTAAATAACAATCCTTAAGTAAATGTTTCATAAAATATTTTCCGATGCCTAAAGAAAATGCAATTGATAATATAATCTCTCAACAAAAATGTTTCATGTATCATCTTTATACTCCCACTCAAGCATTTGTTTAATGCAGTATGTTATGCTAAAGCAAATTATATTTGAGTTTATGTCACATCTTTCTTTTTCTCATATTTAGATACATTTTGCTTGATGCACCAGATAACAATATGCAAAATTGACGGGGTAAGGAGGCTAAGACCCATGTTAGAAGCTGGCAGTTGCAGAGTAGTTAAATATAGCATCCTAATTTATGAGAGGTGTAATATTCAAAGACACAACTGCTACATAATGATAAATAGATGATTTCTGCACCTATTTTTATGCTCGATTGTTAGTGGCCCTTTCCATTTATATAGGACTGCTGGGCAGATATGCATTTAAAGTTTGTACTCCTAATTTTGGCCTAAGGGCTCCTTTTACGAAGGTGCGCTAGCGTTTTTAGCTCATGCATACGATTAGCGCATGCACACGATTTAGCACGCGCTAGCTGAAAAACTACCGCCTGCCTAAAAGGAGGTAGTAGCGGCTAGCGCACGTGGCATTTTAGCATATGCTAAGTGCGCGCTAAAACCGCTAGCGCACCTTTGTAAAATGAGTCCTAAGTTTTGACCAGATATCAAGTTGTCCATCTAAAATGTATCCATTTAGGAGATAATTCTATAAATAAGGTTCCAGTATTTATGCAGCAATACATGCATATACATATGTACGTGTACACATATACACATGTATGTACAGACTATGCGACTTTTCCTTGGGTTGCCAACAAAAACATTCAAGAAACAACAAAACAAGAAACATCACAACCCACACTACTAGAGGAAAGATAGACCCAGAGGAATTCTGGTCTCGCTATGACACCCACATAAAACAAGACGAAGAAATAGATCAACTCATGTCCGCCTGGATCACTGACAGCACTAACATCCTAAATGAAATAGCCCCTTTAAAAACTCGCCACATCAGAACCACAAATCAGGAGGGATGGTTCGACACAGAGCTGTTACTGTTAAAGAGGGACCTCAGAAAGTCAGAAAGACTATGGATAAAGTCAGGAACCCAGGAACTCAGAACTGCCTGGAGACTCAAACTAAAAACCTACAAAAACCTTACCAAGGAAAAACGGAAAAAATTCTACTCACACTTAATTGGAAACATCACATCCAACAGCAGCAACCTCTTCAAACTCGTCAATAACCTTTACAACATTGAAACACTCACTAACAACCAGGAAGATTCAACACTAACCGCCAACACCCTAGCGGATTTCTTCAACTCCAAGATCCTAAAACTAAGATCAGCACTACCCACCAAGACCAATCCCCTGGAGCTCTTTCCCATCCTCCCTGACATCGACATAGCTAAACCAGACCAAGGGTCTAGATCCGACCTAAACTGGAACCAACTTACCACAATCGACTGGAAAACCTTCAACAAATATTACAACAAATACACCAAATCCTTCTGCAAACTAGATACTTGCCCCCCAAATGTGATGAAAACGGCTCCGATCTACTTCAAAGCTAACATGCTACTATGGGTCAACTCCCTACTATCCGCAGGAAACTTCCCTCCAGAACAAGGACATATCTTAATAACCCCAATCATAAAAAGCATAAAGGACTCTTCCAACGCACCTTCCAATTACAGACCAATAGCTAACATACCACTATTCACCAAAATCGCGGAAGGGGCAGTAAAAGCAGAACTCTCCGCATACCTGGAAAAATTCAATATCCTAAGCGACAATCAATCGGGCTTCCGCACGGACCACAGCACAGAGACCATCATCGCCTCCTTACTAGACCACCTGCACATACTCTTCAGTCGGGGCTCCAGCGCCCTGATCTTACAATTTGATCTAAGCAGTGCGTTTGACCTAGTTGACCACACTATTCTCCTGGAATGCCTGGCCCACATTGGAATCTCCGACCGGGTACTCAGCTGGTTCCAAGGGTTCCTACGAAACAGATCCTACAGGGTACACAAAAATGACAACTTCTCCTACAGCTGGGTGAACTCCTGCGGTGTACCACAAGGCTCCCCCTTATCCCCCACCCTATTCAATATCTACCTCGCCTCCCTCAGTAACCTCCTTCACAAACTTAAGCTCAAATTCTTCATCTATGCAGATGACATCACAATTGTCATCCCTCTAACCAGTCTATCCCAGGATCTTCTCAACTACATAACTAGCATACTCAGCCAGATAGAACTCTGGATGCTCTCCTTCAAACTAAAGCTCAACCCAGACAAAACAAAATTCTTTCTAGCCACCCCCAAAGACAAAATCAAAGACACCACAATCCAGGTGAAAGGATTGGTTTTCCCACTCGAACAAACATTAAAAATACTAGGAGTCACGCTTGACAAACATCTATCCCTAGAAAATCACACAGACCTCACTGTCAAGAAAGGCCTTTCAGCACTCTGGAAACTCCGTACCATAAAGAAATACTTCGATGACACTGCATTTCGACTATTAGTTCAATCCTCTATCCTCAGCATACTGGATTATTGCAATATCATCTACCTAAGCTCCACAAAGAAAATCACCAGAAGACTAAAACTGATTCAAAACACAGCTGTCCGCCTAATTTTCGGCCTGAACAAATGGGAACACATCACCCCCTTCTACCACCAACTGCACTGGCTACCCTTCGAATCCCGAGTCCTCTTCAAGTTCGCCTGCATCTGTTACAAGACAGTATTTGGTCTCTCACCAAAATACCTCTCCCCACATTTCAACATGTATTGCACCAACAAGAAATCCCGCAGAATCCAGTTGTTTACCTTCCCCTCCATAAAATCATGCCAGCTCAAAAGATTCATCGACAAAACCTTCGCCTTCCAGGCGGCCAAGCTGAACCCTTGGCTAGCCCAAATGATGCTAGAGGCCCCGACCTACCTAGACTTCAGAAAACTTCTCAAAACACACCTCTTCCGCGAACAAGACCCTTAATCCTCACCCCCCGCATACACTCCAACCCCCCCACCCCCACATCCCTCTCCCCCCCCTCCTCTGGTTTCCCACACCCTCCATTTTATCTTCTCACCCAACTACGATAAACCTGTGCTAAAACTACTTTGCTTCCTTCCACGCTACCTGCAATTCCGACAAAATTTTTGTAAATCCGGGTTCAGACCGGATCCTAATGTAATGGATGTAAACCGCCTAGAACTCTTTGGGTATGGCGGGATATAAGAACATAATAATAATAATAATAATAATAATAATACACATATACACATGGATGCCCATAAATCTACATTTGCCCAAATACGCACATATCTTACGCAACATATATTTGGCAGATGGGCACACACGTGGGTGCACAACTTCTAGAATACTATACGTTACATCCATATCTCTGGCATATAGGTATGAGCATTTATACCAGCTCTAAAGCTGTTTTAAATGCTCACTTCTAAACATATGTGTTTATATACCCAGTTACACTAGTATTATATGAAGGAAAGTAGACATCTACATTCCTTTATAGAATAGTCTCCTACTAGAAGCCTTTTTATAGAATTGCCATCTCAAAAGCTCTTTATATGTGGTCAATACCCATAAGTGCCTGACTACATTAGCGTCTTTGAATATCAGCCCTTAGGAGGCTATATTGAGCTGCTCTAATTGTAAATGTTTCCTAGGGTGTTATTTGATCAGGGGAGAATGCTAATTGCATTGATTAATATTTCTAAAGATGCATGCAATTTCTCCCCAATATTTTCATTCACTAAAGTACAGATTCGGGCGCTGGGAAAAATCAGCATGGATCCCTATTCTGTAAAGAGCGCTCTGAGCTGAGCGCTTTTATAGAGTAGCACCTAGAACTCATGTCGGTATTTACAACAGCTGAAATCAGGTATAAATGTTGGCATCCAAATCTTAGTCACAAGTTTACATCCAGCCTCTTGGATCTGTATTTAAATCGGGAGGGTGACGCTGTGTTCTTTCTGGCAGTTTGAGAATAACTTTGTGAAGAGAGAGCAATTTCCAGCAGTGGTATGTACATTGTAAAGTTCCTCCCATAGTTTTAGCCTTATAAGTCACTATGAGTTTTGTCGTGGTGTGGGTTGTGGCTTTCTCTCTCACACCTGATTTTATGTTATTTTTTGTCTTGTAGAAGCAATTATACATCACCAATTCTAATATTATTCAGAGTTGTAAAGGACTTTTATCAAATTTATGATTGGGTCTCCTGAGGAAGAAAGCAAAACGGGGCCACGTTGGGACCCCAAACCCTTCATAAAGTTAAATTATTATTTTATAACTTACCCAGTTTCAGTGATGTTAACTTAATACTATTCATGAAGAAAAGAAAGCCATGACACATTGAAGCATTGAAAAATTGTGATACATTCTTTATTTATTTGTATCCTAGCTTGAAGTGTAATCTTTATTGAAACAGTTATAATGATTGGAAAGTGAACTCTGTTCCATTCTTGGGAGGGTATATCCCTTCCTTGTAGAGTTTCATGCCTCTAAGTAACCTGAAAAAATTTTGATTGCACCATAGATAGGTTACTATTGTAACAGCAAAGTCAGTTCACATTTTTGACTAAAGTAATTTCTGACTTTTCCTAGTTTTTACTAGTATTACCCCCGTGATATCAGAAGGCATCCAAATCTTGGCATTTAGGGACAGGAAATGTGGTATTTTGTACCACCGTGAACACATTTTTAGAATGCCCCTACCATTCCTCCTTTGAGTTGTACGCTAGGGGATTTAGGTGCAGGAAGATGCATGTGCAAAATCTAATTAATGCCAATTAACTTCAATAATTGATTGTTGACATCAATTTAGTGCTAGTTAGTAGCTTGCTAATTACTTTACATATGTATATTTGATCCACACACAAATTGTAGCACCCAAGTTTGGGCACCATATATATGTAGAATCTGAGGATTACCGTATGTTGAATGCATGCCATGGTAAATGCAGTTACAATTGGGGACATTTCCGGCATGTCCCCATAAAATTACAGCCCAGAATAGACCTTTACTGCATTTTAAGGGACATAATTTTATAAGGTCATTTTTGCAGTTATATGGTCACATGAACAACTGAAACAAAAATACATGCTGTAATATCCAAGTTTTCTATTCCATTCTCCCAGGGGAGCTTAGAATGGTTTACATGAATTTATTCAGGTACTCAAGCATTTTTCCCTGTCTGTCCCAGTGGGCTCACAATCTATCCAATATACTTGGGGCAATGGTGGGGGAATGGATGACTTGCCCAGGCTCACAAGGAACAGCATGGGTTTGAGCTCACAACCTCAAGGTGCTGAGGCTGTAGCTTTAACCACAAAGCCACAGTCACCCCCAATCGGGATTCAGGAGTGTGGAGGGGGTTAAATCAATGGGACAAAGGATGCCTATAATGTAGACATCGTTCGCGCACATACAGAGGTGTCTAGGCATGCCTATGGATGCCTAAGGTCAGAGTAGGTGTGGGTTTATATCAGAATTTGCCTTAGGTATATTTCTGATGACTTGTATTGTATTTTTTCACTGATTGTCCAGTACTGGTACTTCTCATTGTAAACCGCCTCAAACTATTATGGCTTTGGCGGTATACAAGAATAAATTATTATTATTATGATGCAGGCGCCTACCGCAGAAGGCACTGTTTCCAGAATCAGGCCCATGTGTATGGGGTAAGTAGTGATTATGAAAGAGGTGGATAGATAGATAGATAGATCTATTTCTATAGTTTTATCTCGTTAGGTAAATAAGAAGTAAGGGAGAGAAAAACAAAAAGAGATATTCAAACACTGATGGAGAGAAAAAAAAGAGAAAGGAAGATACTCAAACATTAGACATGAATTGTAAACAATTTGACCCTGAAATAGCACATCCAAATTGATTACCTAATTTATCACATAGGCTTTGCATTTTATCCGGTTGTGTTTTTTTAAGTACTGCTGTGCATAACCTACTGTCCTTTTGATCACTTTTCTCCTCAACAATGAATTTCCTGTCTAATTACTTCTCTTTCTTCTTCCCCCTCTTGAAGTCAGTCAATTTGTACCTTTGCTTGATCTTTTATAAACCGCATAGAACTTCACGGTATTGCGGTATATAAGCTGTTGTTATTATTATTATGATTATAACTGTATTACATAAACTTGTATCTGCTTTTTATTCATATCCTATTTAACTTAAGATGGATGATGTAGGGGTGGGGGAAGGTATTCTTGTTGTTAATAATAGCCAAAGCCTAGACCTTTCAACATAGTATATAGTTCCATCTGTTGAAATGTGGCAGGCAGCTGGTGGCTACCCATCATATTTCTTCATACCACCTGCTCTCTTCAGTATGCCTCTGAATAGCAGATATGGGAAATCCCTGTAGTGTGCAATGTTCCGTATGAATACCAGTGATGCAGAACTTCATTTTGTAATCAATTTTAAAACAGAGAATGACACTAATTTTCACAATCTTCAGGCAATTCCTACCCCTCTCACTTTCCCTCCCCCATTTCAACCCCTCTTACATTCCCTCCCCTACAACCCTTTTCTTCTGTAACATTCCCCTCATGCATTTGTAATTCGCTGAATGTCCAGCCTTCTTTCGATGTGAATCGCCTAGAAGTCATCTGACTATGGCGGTATAGAAAAATAAAGTTATTATTATTATTATTAATCAGCAATTTATAAATCAATATAGGTTTGACTTTAGAACGGTGTAACAGCCGAAAGATATGGTGAGGGAAAGGAAGGGTTTTATTTAAAAATAAAACAGCTGTTTGAACCTATATTTTGTCAGCTCCATAGGCAGAACGTTTAAAATTTAGTGCTCTGTTGGAGGAAGTGGATTTTTCCAGAAGCACCAGCATTTCAGAAAATAGCTTTTTATGTCAGGAGGCACAACAAGACGACAGAGAAGCACCACATTGGTAGGTGTCAGCTCTGATGCCTGACAAGGCACCAATGTCGATGAGTGTATAACAGGCAAGGCGTGGGTCTTCAAGATGGGTTCTTCCATTACCATAAGCAGCACAAGCCCCCTTGGATGCTTTGGTGTCAGACCACTACAGTATGTATCCCAGCTTCTCCTGTAGCATGACTAACATGACCATTTATTTTTGTCATCAAAACAGGACATCTATTCATTTTCAGTCCCGCCCCCAATCCCGCCCTAGCCCCACCCCAATCCTGCCCCGCCCCCAGCTTCTTCCATTCATTTTTCATGTACACACAATATCTTATTAATTCATAATGGCAAACATAAAATTTTTTAAAAACACAAAGCACACTGTACGCAGAGAAATTGTTAATTATCATTTACGAGTTTGGGGGTTTTATTCAAAGATGTCAAGGCAGATGATTTTAAAATATGCAATGTCACCTCAGTAACTATAGAAAAATAGACAAATATAGTGCAAAATATAGACAGCAGATATAAATTCTCAAAATGGACACATTTTGATTACTAAATTGAAAATAAAATCATTTTTTCTACCTTTGTCTGGTGATTTTATAAGTCTCTGGTTGCACTTCCTTCCGACTGTGCATCCAATATTTCTTTCACAATCCAGCCCCATCCCCTTTGGGTCCAGGTCTCTCTCTCTTTTCCCTCTGTTATCCTCCCCAGATCCAATGTCAGTTCTCCTTGTACCTTTATTCCAGGTCTCCCTCTCTCTCCCTCCTCTGTTTTGATCTTACATCTCCCTGTTCTTCCTCAGGGTCTCTCCCCCCTCTGTCTGAACCTCCCATAGTCTTGCATCTGCCTCCTGTCTTTCCCCTTTGGTCCAGGTCTTTCTCTCTCTAGTCTTTCTAATCTGTTTACAACCCCCCCCCCACACACACACACACACACACACATTTTCTCTGCTGCTTTCTTTCTCTTCCTTCCTCCCTCCTTCCTATGTCCCTCTCACTGCCTTCCAGCCCCCGAAGCCAGCCAGCCAGCCTACCTCTCTCCCTCCCTCCCGGCCATGCTGAAGCCAGACTGCCTGCCTGCCTGTCTGTCTGCCTGCCTCCCTCCAAAGCCTGGCCTACCGCCGATTCTTCTGCTCCCTCCATCTGCCACTGCTGCTTCCCACCTGCTGCTGCTGCAACAACCACAAAAAAGGAAAGTCCAGGTGCCGGCCCATAAGCCTTCCTCCCGACGTCAATTCTGACGTCAGAGAGGAAGTTCCGGGCTAGCTAGGCAGCTAGACCTTCCTTTCTTGCGGTTATTGCAGAGGCCGAGGGCGGGGAAACAGGGAGAGAGCCCATTCTTTGTGATCACCTGTCACGTTGTCCCCACACACAGCTTCGGGATGCCGATCTGAAAACGGAACATTTTGGCGTCCTGAAGCTGTGCGTGGGAACAATGGGACAGTGGATCTAAAAAAGGGACAGTCCCGTTCAAAATGGGATCTCTGAACCACTCAAGGGCAAACATTGATAAAGACAGGGCAGGTGCCAGTGTGGAGACAGCCAGTGAAGATGTCGGTGTCAAATCAGAAGCAGGTTTTACTTTAGGGAGACAGGCAGTCAGTCAGGACAGGAAGCACAAAGCTCCAGCAACCTAGTAAAAAAAAACACCAGGTTGGAACAATTTTGATTTGCCAGGCTATGTTTGGCAGAAATAGCATGCAAATTATATGCATACTATTTGTGCTGAGTATTCTGGTGAAAGGGAGAGGAACTATGTCTGGCACTTGAGCTGAGCGATAGGCACAGTTCTTGTGCATAGGCCTAGTACAGTTCCTGATCACCGGAGCTGTCGAGCAACTTTTGTTTTGTTTTTTTGTTTGTTTGTTTGTTTCACACATGATATTGGACACAGCTGTTGTGATTGTGTGTCCTGCACCTAACAACTGTGGGATGTATACTCACAAAAAACATGCACAAACAGCTACCAGCAGTTTCAGACAGGCTGGAAAATTTAGCATGATAAGAGGTTCACTGCTGTGCATTATAAGGAGTGCTCATTTTAATACTAATGAATGCCTTATAGTGCATTTGCATAGGGTTCTTAGTGACTGTTAGCATCATTAGTAAAAGCCCCTGAGAACCCTTTCGTGCATCAAAGGCTGAGCAGCCTTGCAAGTAAGCTTGACTACCAATGGCATAGTAAGTGGGGCAGGGAGGCAGACTGCTCTGGGCGCCATCTTTGCAGGGGTGCTGGCACCGGTACCTCTCCTTCTCTTGAAATGTTAGCTGGCGCAGAACCTCACATCAGAAGGGAGCCGAGGTCGACACGCACAGCTGGTGGAAGATGCTGCTCATACCACGAATATTTCAAGATTTACGTGGGGGGGCAGGCATATGGTGCAGAGATACCGGACACTATCGCCCAGGGTGCCAACCTATCCAGCTACGTCACTGGTGACTGCACTGGGACCTCAGTCGGGTGTTCTTCAGAGTTCTGAAATCATGAAGGACAATGAGGCAACTGCTGTGATCCAAGTTTGTGATTTCTATATGCCCCATCCCCTTTTGACATGAAAAACATTGATTCCTTTAATGTTTAATCTGTGAGAGATCAGTTTGGATTCTTAGGGGTCCTTTTACTAAGCTGCAGTATAAAGCATAGTAACATAGTAGATGACGGCAGATAAAAACCCGAATGGTCCATCCAGTCTGCCCAACCTGATTCAATTTAAATTTTTAAATTTTTTCTTCTTAGCTATTTCTGGGCAAGAATCCAAAGCTTTACCCTGTACTGTGCTTGGGTTCCAACTGCCAAAATCTCTGTTAAGACTTACTCTAGCCCATCTACACCCTCCAGCCATTGAAGCCCTCCCCATCCATCCTCCACCAAAGGGCCATATACAGACACAGACCATGCAAGTCTGCCCAGTACTGGCCTTAGTTCAATATTTAATCTTATTTTCTGATTCTAGATCCTTTGTGTTCATCCCACGCTTCTTTGAACTCAAGTCACAGTTTTACTCTCCACCACCTCTCTCGGGAGCGCATTCCAGGCATCCACTACCCTCTCCGTAAAGTAGAATTTCCTAACATTGCCTTTGAATCTACCACCCCTCAACCTCAAATTATGTCCTCTGGTTTTACCATTTTCCTTTCTCTGAAAAAGATTTTGTTCTACGTTAATACCCTTAAAGTATTTGAACGTCTGAATCATATCTCCCCTGTCTCTCCTTTCCTATAGGGTATACATATTCAGGGCTTCCAGTCTCTCCTCATACGTCTTCTGGCGCAAGCCTCCTATCATTTTCGTCGCCCTCCTCTGGACCGCCTCAAGTCTTCTTACGTCCTTCGCCAGATACGTCTCCAAAATTGAACACAATACTCCAAGTGGGGCCTTACCAATGACCTGTACAGGGGCATCAACAAGCAATGGTTAAGTGGACTATAAGCAGTGGAATTAAATTCATAAATAATCATGGGTCCTTTTATTAAGCTGAGGTAAAAAAAAAATAAAAAAATTCCACAGTAGTTTTGCCATGTGCGGGTGCTAATCATTTACATGCATTAATATGAATGTCAACTTTTTAAAATGACCGCCAATACTCCTACTAGCATTGATTGCAGAGAAACACTAGGATGCACAACTGGCAGGATAAAAGAATAGAAACATAGAAATAGACGGCAGATAAGGGCCCACGGCCCATCTAGTCTGCCCACCTTAATGTCCCTCCCCTACCTTTGCCCTGTGAATTGATCCCATGTGCCGATCCCATTTGGCCTTAAAATCAGGCACGCTGCTGGCCTCAATCACCTGTAGTGGAAGACTATTCCAGCGATCAACCACTCTTTCAGTGAAAAAGAATTTCCTGGTGTCACCTCGTAGTTTCCCGCCTCTGATTTTCAACGGATGCCCTCTTGTTGTCGTGGGACCCTTGAAAAAGAAGATATCTTCCTCCGCCTCGATGCGGCCCGTAAGATACTTGAACATCTCGATCATGTCCCCCCTCTCTCTGCGCTCCTCGAGCGAGTATAGCTGTAATTTGTCAAGCCGTTTTTTGTATGGTAGATCCTTGAGTCCCGAGACCATCCGGGTAGCCATTCTTTGCACCGACTCCAGTCTCAGCACATCCTTGCGATAATGCGGCCTCCAGAATTGCACACAGTATTCCAGGTGAGGCCTCACCATGGATCTATACAATGGCATATGACTTCCGCCTTACGACTGACGAAACCCCTTCGTATGCAGCCCATGATTTGTCTTGCCTTGGACGAAGCCTGCTCCACTTGATTGGCAGACTTCATGTCCTCACTGACGATTACCCCCAAGTCTCATTCTGCTACCGTTTTTGCTAGGATCTCGCCATTAAGGGTATAAGACTTGCATGGATTCTGGCTGCCCAGGTGCATAACTTTGCATTTTTTGGCATTGAAGTTGAGTTGCCATGTCCTAGACCATCGCTCCAGTAGGAGTAGGTCGTGCATCATGTTGTCGGGCACTGAATCTTCGTCTGTTGTGCATTTGCCCACTACATTACTAAGTTTGGCGTCATCGGCGAATAATGTTATTTTACCTCGAAGCCCTTCTGCCAAGTCTCTTATAAAGATGTTGAATAGGATTGGGCCCAAGACTGAGCCCTGTGGTACTCCACTAATCACCTCCGTCATTTTGGAGGGGGTGCCGTTCACTACCACCCTTTGGAGCCTACCTCCAAGCCAGCTCCCAACCCATTTCGTCAATGTGTTACCTAATCCTATAGAACTCATCTTGCTCAGTAACCTGCGGTGTGGTACGCTATCGAATGCTTTGCTAAAGTCCAGGTACACGATGTCCAGGGACTCCCCAATATCCAGCTTCCCCGTTACCCAGTCAAAGAAGCTGATCAGGTTGGATTGGCAGGATCTCCCCTTAGTAAATCCATGTTGTCGGGGATCCCGTAGAGTCTTTCTGATAACTGGGCTGGGAACATTAGGTGTGAGTTTGAAGGATTTGTAAGTTTTTCAGGTGGGTGTGCATGGCATGGGGCTAATAGTTTTGTGATGGAGAGAGAAAATTGAAGGAGTATGCTGACAGCCTTACTTTATTTATTTTAGGTATTTATATGCTGCCTATCAACTTTATCTAAGTGGTTTACAATGGAGAATGACACGGGGGAACAAATGTTTTCCCGTCCCTGCGGGAACTTATTTTCCCGTCAAGTTCTTTTCCTGTCCCTATCCCATTCCTGAAAGCTCTGTCCTCATCTGCACAAGTCTCAAACACTTTATGTTGAATCAATTTTTATTTTCAAACAAAAATCCAACCAACAAAATTCCAACATCCAGAAAGAAAGAAAGCAATAGAAAGAAAACCAAATACAAAACAAACAGATCCAACAATCTCCGCCCTAACCTTCCCTTCCCCCCACCCCCAACCACCCTGATCCAAGATCAAAGAAAAACCAAAACGCAGTAGGCTTGGACTCTTATAGCCCACTGCCGATGAGTGATATCTAAAACCCAACACCCCTTACAAAAAATATAAAGAATGAAAACACAAAAGAAAAGTTTGTATCCTCTCATGCATCCCTGGTGCCCCACATGGACAATATAGATAACTCCGGCCCTGGAGAGGTTTACAAGGAACTCAAAATGTCACTCCGAGCCCTCGGTGATAGAGATTGGAGATAGAGTCCAAAATCTGAAGAAACTGTCACTTTCGTCGCAAGCTGTGACACACATCTCTCCGTTCCAGCAGCAGCAGAGCATGCAAACGATTCCTCCAAGCCCAAAAGGAGGGCAAAGTGTCTCCGATCCAGACAGAAAGAATCACCTTCTTCCCTAAGGCGCCACCCTGACCAGGTAAACAAAAGGCCTCATATTTATCCAGCAAAAGACCAGCCGCAGAAAGAGGAAGCTTACAACCCAAAACACCCTCCACGTAAGACAAGACCTGCCTCCGAAAACGTTTAATTTTCACACAGGACCAAAAATCGTGGATGAACGAATGGGGCTGCAGGAGGCATTTAGGGCACAGAGGTGAATCCGCATAACCCGAGAAATGTAACTGACTCTTCGTAAAGTAGCCACGATGAAGCACCCAAAATTGACATTCATGCAGATCTGCATTAACGGAGACTCCAGGGATCCGTTTAATCAAAGAAAGGAGATCCAAAGCATCGCGCGCTATCCCAAGATCTTGAAACCAACGCGCCTGTAACGCTGCACGATCAGTCTGTCCCAAAAGACGGTGAAAGTCTCAAACACTTTGAAATCATAAGTGTTTGAGCCTTGTGCGGTTAAGGCAGAGCTTGCAGGAATAGGACAGGGACAGCAACAGCAACAAAACTCATGGGGATGGGGAAAAATTTGTCCCCATGTCATTCTCTAGTTTACAATCAGGTACTCAAGCATTTTCCCTATCTGTCCCTGTGGGTTCACAATCTATCAAATGTACCTGGGGCAATGGAGGATTGAGCGACTTGCCCAGGGTTACAAGGAGCAGTATGGAATTTGAACCCACAACCTCAGGGTGGGTCTTTCCTGCACGCAAAGGTCATTTTTACTGCAGCAATAAAAATGTCTTAATGGCTATAGCATCTTGAAAAAGCACGTATTGACAGGTACCTGTTCAGGTTTTTTTTTGCTTCTAAATTAAATGGAAATCCTTCTTCTCTTTTAAATGTAACAGCACAATGTTTTATTTTTTTGAAGCGCACAAAATTTTGCTTTCCAGCCACTGTTATTTTGTATCACAGCCAAGCATTGGGCTTTATAAGAAGCAAAGTCATTAATTGGTTCTCCTGGGGACCCTTTCACTCACTTAAGAAACACAAGGAAAAACAAGATAAGTGAATTTAGTTAAACCACTGATTTATTCATTATTTTGAACCTTTTCAATAATTGACACAAATGCGGTGATTGGTCCGTGGGTTTTCATATAGAGCTAATACCCTAGGGGAGCTTCATGTTTTCTGAGCATATGATACATTAAAAAAAAGGATGATATTTTGCATTTAGAATGTTGCATTAGTTTTTTTTTGAGCATACGTATTTACTAGCATACACTAATGTTGCCATTAGCACAGGGCTATTTCCAAAGATTATTGTGTGAGTGCTTACCACTACCTTTTTTGTAGGCCTTCAGGGCCTGATTCTATAAACGACACCTAACTTTTAAGCGCCAGTCAGCGTAGTTGTCAATTACCACACCATTTAACCAATTATAAAACTATTAAGTTGTGCTCGTAGTTTGGCGTTGCTAGTAGTTCATGATTAGGATGCCTAGTTGTGCCTAACGTAGGCACCGTTTATAGAATCAAGCCCTAAGGGCTCATGTGTTAATTGCTAACCAGGTAATGCATGACAAGGTAGATGTGTTAGCTGCTTAGCTCAGGAATGCCTACTCTCCTCTCCGACACACCCCATTTTTTAAAAAAAATCACAAAAATTATTTTGCATGCGATTAGCATACACACATGGCAAAACTAACATGGAAAGCTTTAGTGCATCCAAGCTTTTGTTGCATTAGATGCATATTAGCACCTAATGCAACTTAGTAAAAGAGTCCCTTAGATCATTGTTCTTCAACCGCCGGTCCGCAGACTGGTGCTGGTCCGCAAAAAAATCTTGCCGGTCCGCTAAGGATTCGGGTCCCCGCCGCAATGAAAGGTGCCAGCGTCAGCTGACTTGCAACTTCCTGTTGCCATCGCTATGCCGGGACTCCTGCCTTCGCCGGGACTCCTGCCGCATAGGCTTCCTGCCTTTGTCTCCACACCTCCAGACCAGCAACGGCAGCTCTGTGTGCATCATCAAAGCGGGCCAGCCTAGCAAAGGCCCCGAGGCTGCCTCATGAAACAGCGGCTAAACTACTGCTTAGGGGCAGCTCTGTGCCGAAGTTAAAAGCACACAGATCTGTCGCTAGCCTAAAGACTCTTGGGCCGCTGAAGGAGGGCAAAGAGCAGCTGTCCTGGAGGTCTCCCTTCCTCTCACCTTTGCAGGTCCCTTTTTTCCACTTTTTTTTTCTTTCAAATGGCGACAGGCACTGGCATCGAGGTCAAGTAAGTTCCACTGTTCCTTGCAAGCGGTTCTGCTCAGCTAAAGCTTCCCCTCTGTCATGAGCCACCCTCAGGGGAAAGAAAGTGACCCGCAAAGGTGAGGGAAAGGGGCAGATGATGGAAGTGGGGGGGGGGGAGAGAGAGAGAGAGAAGGGGGCAGATGGAAGTGAGAAGAAAGGAAAGAGAGCAGAAAGCAGATGGATGTCAGTTGAGAGGGGAGAGCAGATGTTGAATGGAAGTGGGGAAAGAACACATACTGGATGTAAGGAGGAGATAAATAAAGGGGGAAGAAAATAGAGTTAGTAAGATAATGGAGGGGTGAGGGAAAGGGGTGACAAGCTGTGGGTAGACACAGTGAAAAGAGGGAAACAGGACTAAATAGTAAGAAATAATTTAATTTAGATGGAGGCAGAAAATAGAGAAGGAAGACCAGAGAAGAAAAGGAAAGGGAAGAAAGAGGAGAGAATGATATCAGATCTGAGTGGAGGAAATGAGAAGAGAGAGATGCTAAAAACCACAGGGGGTGGGAAGGAGAGAGATGCCAGACCATGAGTGGAACAGAAGGAAGATGGATGCCAGACCAAATTGGGTGGGGGGGAAAGGAGGAGAGATGGCAGGGAAAGACAAACAGTGAATTGAAGGGGCAGACGCTGGATGGAAGAGAGTGAAAAGACAATGAAAGCAGAAACCAGAGATGACAAAAGGTAGAAAAAAATAATTTTATTTCTGTCATGTGATTAGAATATATCAGATTTGAAATATGTATCTTGCTAGAGCTGATGCTAGACTGGAAAGTGCAAAGCCCAGGCAGTACTTCTTTAGCTTCCAGCTAGCTTAGGGCTCTCTCTGACCAGGGGGCAGTTGCCCTAGTTCCACTCCCCTAACACCATTCCTGCCATGTGTGACCATGGTATTCTGTTACATGATATTTGTGTAGCATTCTGTAATAATTTGGCTTATTCAGTTTTCTTGATAGTAGAGGGTGAGGGGAGACAGGGGTTTTGTTGATCTTTGCCCTGTATTATTTGTATTTATAAAATGACAATTGTATAGAATATTGTTTCTTTTTATACTTTAATAAAATATGTTCAATATAAAATCATAACTATTTGAGGCTTGTGCGGATGGGATCAGATGGTTTGTGGGACCGAGCTCGCAGGGACGGAGCGGCGATAGTTTTAAAAAAAAATTTCAGTCTTAGTAGTTTGCCGGTCCACAAAATAATTATTTTATTTCCACCGGTCCATAGGTGTAAAAAGGTTGAAGAACACTGCCTTAGATTGTAAATCCTCCAGAGACAGAAAAATACCTATTATACCTGAATGTAACTCAACTTTAGATATTATGGAGCTATGCTTGCTCCTCTGGAGGAGTGTAGTATAGTGGTTAGAGCTACATCACCCTGCTGCACCTTGTGACCCTAGGCAAGTCACTTAATTCTGCACTGTCCCAGGTACATTAGATAGATGGTGAGCCCACTGGGACAGCTAGGGCAAATCTAATCTAATCTAATCCTTAGGTTTGTATACCGCATCATCTCCACGTTCGTAGAGCTCGACGCGGTTTACAGTAGGAGAAATAGGAAGGAACTACAACAGAGGGTTAGAGGTAGAAGTGGAAAGAAAATTTACAGGACTTGGGATGGCAAGATATAAGAGTTTCCTTGATTCCTAAGTTGGAGGGAGACTTACATTTTTTTGAGAAAAGCCAGGTTTTCAGATGTTTGTGGAAAACTTGGAGAGAGCTCAAGTTCCGAAGAGGGGAGGTAAGGTTGTTCCAGAGCTCAGTGATTTTGAAGTGGAGGGAGGTCCCTAGCTTTCCTGTGTGGGAAATGCCTTTTAGCGAGGGGAAGGATAGTTTTAATTTCTGGGAGGATCTGGTGGTATTAGGGTTTGAGGAATTCCAAGAAAGAGGGATAAAGGGAGGGAGGATACCATATAGGATTTTGAAAGTTAAACAGGCACATTTATAGTGGACCCTGGCGATTATCGGAAGCCAGTGGAGCTTGGCCAGGAGCGGGGAGACATGGTCAAATTTACTTTTAGCGAAGATGAGCTTGGCCACGGCATTCTGAATCCATTGGAGTCTGTGGAGGTTTTTCTTAGTTAGGCTTAAGTAGATAGAGTTGCAATAGTCCAATCTGGAGAGGATGATGGATTGGACAAGGAGGATAAAATGTTTTTGATGGAAGCAGGATCTAACTTTCCTCAGCATGTGAAGGCTGAAAAAGCATTTTTTTACCAAGGACTGGAGGTGGTCATTGAAGGACAATGTGGAATCAATGATGATGCCCAAGACCTTGCTCGAGAACTCAAGCTTCAGAGAGGAGCCAGAGGGTAGTGGGATGGAGGTGGGTAGGTGATATAGTTTTGGACCGAGCCAAAGAAGTCTTGTTTTGGACTCATTCAATTTCATTTGCACAGTGTGGGCCCAGGATTGTAGGTTCATTATACAAGAGGATATGTTCTTAGACAGGTCGGTGAGGTTCGAATCGGTCTCGAGGAGGACGAGAATGTCATCTGCATAAGTGTAAATTGTTTCAAGGGGGGATAGGTGGAGGAGTTTCAGGGAGGACATATAGATGTTGAAAAGGATAGGGGATAGTGGAGAGCCTTGCGGGACTCCACAATTCGGTTTCCAGGGGAAGGATGAGGTGCCATTCATGTTAACAATGTAAGAACGAGAGCGGAGGAATTTAGAGAACCAACCTAGGACTGTGGAGTCAATACCTATCTCAGAGAGTTGGTAAACAAGAATATCATGGTGAACAACGTCAAAAGCAGCGGAAAGGTCAAATTTAGGAGGACGGCGAACTTGTTTCGAGAGTGAAGTTGTTGAACCCTTGAAATCACGGAAGACAGTAGGGATTCGGTGCTGAAGTTAGGACGAAAGCCATATTGATAGGGTAAAAGAATAGAGAATCTCTCTAAGTATGATGAGAGTTGGGAAGAAATGATGGACTCTAGCATCTTGGTTAGGAGAGGGATATTTGCAATTGGGCGATAGCTGGATGGTATGGAAGGGTCAAGGTCAGATTTTTTCAGTAGTGGGGTCAAGGCGATATGACCCATTTCTGGGGAGAAATGGCCCGACTGAAGGGCGGAGTTTATGAGAATGGTTATAGAAGAAATAGCCTGAGCGGGAATGTTCTCGTATAGGTAGGAGGGGAATGGGTCCAAAGAGCAATTACAAGATTTCAGTTTGAGGCAGAGATTGAGGACCAGGGATTCAGATACGCGCTCAAAGGTGGTCCAGGATCTGTCAGCTGGGATAGGGTTGGAGACCATTAGGGTGGGAGTGGAATCGGTGGGCACTAGGGAGTTGTAAGAGACTGAAGGAGGGAAAGAGCATCTCAAGGAAGAAACCTTATCGTTGAAGAATTTTGCTAGAACATCGGCTGAGGGAGAGGAGGGGAGCAAGGTGGGGTCTCTTTTGGAGGTTAGGGAGCGCCAGATGTTGAATAGAGTACTGCTTTGATTGTTGGACCTGGAGATTTTGTTGCCATAGAAGTTCTTTCTTGCTTTTTTTAGTGCTGTATTGTACAGCTTGATATTGACTCTCCAGGACTGTCTGTCTATAGGACATTTTGATTTTTTCCATATGCGCTCCAGAGCTCGACATTTCTGTTTTAGCTCTCTGTGATATGGGAGGAACCAAGGGGCCTTGCGGGGATAGAAGATGGATTTAGTGGAAAGGGGAGCGAGGGAAAGATAGGTGGACTTGAAGTACCTATATATAAACTGTTATTAAGAAAGACATAGGAGAAACCACTGCTGCCCTGGATCGGTAGCATGGAATATTGCTACTCCTTGGGTTTTAGCCAGGTACTAGTGACCTGGATTGGCTACCCTGAGAACAGGCTACTGGGCTTGATGGACCATTGGCTTTGAGTGTGGTTGTAAAACTACAAAAAGGTGATACACATACAAGTCTAAATCCTTTCCCCTTACCTTTCATTGCATGAACCAGACAGACTTTTAAGCTTTGATACTTAAGTTGTGATTCACACATTTTTCGTTTACCTTTGCCTGGTTGCACTTAGAGTTGCACTGGAGTACTGCGTCCAATATTGGTCGCCGTACCTTAAAAAGGATATGGCATTACTCGAGAGGGTTCAGAGGAGAGCGACACGTCTGATAAAAGGTATGGAAAACCTTTCATATGCTGAGAGATTGGAGAAACTGGGACTCTTTTCCCTGGAGAAGAGGAGACTTAGAGGGGATATGATAGAGACTTACAAGATTATGAAGGGCAGGACAGATTCTTCAAACTTTCAAAAATTAAAAGAACAAGAGGGCATTCGGAAAAGTTGAAAAGGGACAGATTCAAAACGAATGCTAGGAAGTTCTTCTTTACCCAACGTGTGGTGGACACCTGGAATGCGCTTCCAGAGGGCGTAATAGGGCAGAGTACGGTACTAGGGTTCAAGAAAGGATTGGACAATTTCCTGCTGGAAAAGGGGATAGAGGGGTATAGATAGAGAATTACTGCACAGGTCCTGGACCTGTTGGGCCGCCGCGTGAGCGGACTGCTGGGCATGATGGACCTCTCTGACCCAGCAGAGGCATTGCTTATTTTCTTATGAGTTTTGACCCCTGATGCAGGCATAATAGTCCAGATTCAATAAAATACGCCTAAAGTTAGGTGTCCAAATTGTCACACCTAGCTGATATAAGTGCCTAACATAATTATTTAATTAGCTTAATTGGTGCTTATAAGTCCAAGGAGCCTACCAGAAAGTGGGAGTGGTTAAGCATGGATCATGGGTGTATTTTACATGTAGAAACCTAAATTAGGCACTGGTAGGCACCTAACAGGTGCCGGTATTTAGGCCAAGAAAACCATGGCATAAATAGGGAGGTGCCTGAGATTTTGATGCCTACCGGTGCCTAAGTCTGGAGACAGCCTTAAAGATCTCAGTATGTACTGTACAGTATACTTTGGAAGAAAGGCAGGAGATGGGAGATATGATAGAGATGTTTAAATACCTACATAGTGTATATGTGCATGAATCGAGTCTCTTTCATCAGAAAGGAAGCTCTGGAATGAGAGGGCATAGGATGAAGTTAAGAGGTGATAGGCTCAGGAGTAAATGCGTGGAACAGTCTCCTGGAAGAGGTGTGTCTGAATTCAAGAAAGCGTGGGATAGATATGTGGGATCTCTTAGAGAGAGGAAGAGATAATGCTTACTGCGGATGGGCAGACTGGATGGACCATTTGGCCTTTATCTGCCATCATGTTTCTATGAATTGCTCTTTCTG
Organism: Geotrypetes seraphini; assembly: GCF_902459505.1. Classification (NCBI taxonomy): domain Eukaryota; kingdom Metazoa; phylum Chordata; class Amphibia; order Gymnophiona; family Dermophiidae; genus Geotrypetes; species Geotrypetes seraphini. Next base: position 184,231,311 of record NC_047088.1, on the reverse strand, counting down.
AAAGACTGTTCTTCTGACTTTGTTCAGTGCCAATATTTATAATGCTAATGCTGTTAAAGCCTTCCAGATCGACTTCCTAAAGGTCTATCTAATCATTAATGGCTCAGTATGAGATGTATAGCTAGTCACTAATAGGTGTAGTACAGGAAATATATATAATCTGTATGCTTTTATGGTGATCTACAAAGGATAGCCATGATAGGTTTGTGGTATAAAAGAACTAAATAAATAAACACATTTTTTTCCATTCCATGTCCATTTCCAAACCCAGAGAGCAGAGGAAGAGAAACACAAACTGCTGACTTTGCAAGTAATCATATAGAAGTTGGATCTCATTTTCAAGAAAAAATATTTTTTGGCTATGCAGTATTTTTTTTTAATGAGCAGTCAATTTGTCATAAACAGCTGTTGCAGCTCCTAAATCTATGGCTTCTTTGTCTGAGTTTCTGTTACTCAACTGTGGTTTGACTTAAAGGTTTCTCTTGGAAATGAATGTAGAGACCTAAGCAAGATTTTTAGTCTAATCTTTTACTGAATTTATTTTTCTCTCTCTAAAATTTAAAGTTACAGAGAAACTTTGCTGTAATCTTCGGGACAGAGGTAGGTGGTGATTTTTAAACTGAAATGCCTGCAAAATTCATGCCAGTGGAGAAACACAATTACTCTGCACCCATATTGAAGGTACTCCAGTGAAAGAAAATGCACACACATACCCCCCCCACACACACACACACACTTTTCCTCTCTAACTAGGGTTGCCAGATTTTCCAATCAGAAAATCCAGACCCCTAGACCCTAGGTCCACCCAGTTCCACCCATCCTTGCCCTAATCCCACCCCCAGTCCCTCCCTAGCCCCGCCCCCACTGCCTGCTCTTGTCCGCATATCACGTCGGACAGGAAGGAAGTCCGCACGTGCGCTACATCCATGCATGCGCAGACTTCCTCCCTGCCTGATGCGATTTGAGGAGGCTTTTCAAAACCTGGACAAAGTTCCAGGTTTTGAAAAGCCATCTAGACCCTCAGACATGTCCTCAAAATTAGGACATGTCCGAGGAAATCCGAACGTCTGGTAACCCTATCTTTAACCCTTTATTTGGCACTGTTGCTCAGAAGCAACATGTGTTTACGGTGACTCTTATGGGAGATCTGCATCTCCAAATGCCTGTTACTTAGAAACATAGACTTTCACAATAAAAATATATAAAATGTCAAGTGGAACATACACTGCACAGCTTAGGTTTGGATGTAAAAACCTGGCGTCCCGATTGAAGCTTGATTGGATACATTACACCCTAAGGCAGCAGACTTGTGAAACGCTGGCCACCGTTGGTGTACCGATCAACAGAAGATAAGTTGAAAGTTATTTCGCCTATCATTCAGCACTAACAGCTCTGCTTAAGGTTTTTACTTTCTTGAGTGCAACAGAGGTTTTTTGCCAATGAGGTAAACGCCTAACCACCTGTCAAATACCTTTGTGGAGGTGGGAGGGTCCTAGTCTGAGGCTTTTTCCTCCATTATTTATTGCACATTACATCCAAACCTAAGCTGTGCTGTGTATGTTCCATTTGACATTTTATATATTTTTCTTGTGAAAGTGTGCTTTAAATAATATTGAGTCTTTCACAAAATCCGAGTTTCTTTAGCTTAACTTAGAAACATAGAAACATGATTGGCAGATAAAGGCCAAATGGCCCATTCAGTCTGCCCATCCACTGTAACCATTATCTCTTCCTCACTCTTGGCACTGTTGCTCTCCTTCAACATCAAGTTACGTAAAGCAGTCGTTTCACCATCTGCTAATTAAAGGATTAAGGTAAAAGAATCTTACTAATAACAGTGTGTGTACAATACTTGTATCACAAAGTATGGGGGTGAGGAAGAGGGAAGGAGAGGAGAGAAGGTAGCAACTTTGAAACATGCTTTTTACCCTCATAAAGACACAAACTTCATGATAAGGCCAATCCTATATAATAAAACCCTAGCCATGCATGCGCACTCCTACTTGCGTGTTCCATTTTCCCTGATCTGTGAGATGTAAGTCCCTGGTTGCAGGAGTGCGCATGCGCGACTCCCCAGCCTTACTGCTTCCCAGCACCTACCTACACTCGCCAGCCAATCCAGCGCTTGGCTCCCTGCTCTCCACAAGATCGCGGTGTCGGCTCCTCTCATGAGCCGCACCAGCGTCAAAGAAGGCTTCCGACGCTGGCGGGGATCGAGAGGAGCCGATGCGTCACTCACCTGGAGCAGGCCAGACAGGGAAGTGCCAACAAAAGACTCCAGCTGCGAGCCTCTCAATGGGACCAGGCAGGCAGCTACGCGAGGGGGGGGCAACAGAATGAAAAAAAGGTAAATTGCAGGGAGAAGCTGGGCCTGCCTGCGGGGAACACAATAAGGGAAGGAAGGGGGCCCTTGGAGCAGGCTAGACCATGGGAAGGGGCCAAAAGGAGCAGGCCACATTGTGGTAAGAGTAGGGAAGAGGGTTGGGGGAAAATGCTGCTACTGCTGCACAGGAACCTGGAGGGGGAGAAAAATGCTGTTGCAGCTGCACAGGGAAATGCAGGGAAAGAATGACAGACAGACAGCAGGAGGGAGGGAGACAGAAAGAAAGAAAGGAAGAAAGACACAGGGCAGGGAGAGGGACAGAAAGACAGAGAAAGAGGGCCAGGGAGAGAGAGAGAGAGAGAGACAGTGGGAGGGAGAGAGACAGAAAGACAGACAGACATATATTCTAGCACCCGTTAATGTAACGGGCTTAATGACTAGTAAAGTATAATAAGGCTTATCAATTACAGTGTCAGTATCATCAACTATACACAAATTCACTATGTTTGAGTTTATCTTTGTTCATTACTGATTATGTTTACAGAATTTGGTTCAATGAAAAATGAGCTGAAGACACCAGGTGGACTTCTGACAAGCCACCACTCGTTCTCCTAATGAATAAAGTCATAATTACATTTTGATTTTTTAATCAAGCTTTATAATAATTCCAAAGGCTCATTTCTATTTTTTTTTCTTGAAGGGGATTCATTGCCAAGCCTTAGAAGAGAGCATGCATAGCTGTTGTGCCACTGTTTATTAAACCAGCTGCAGAGCACTTGCAGTCCTCGTGCCTGATGATTAAATCATAAATACAAGCTGGTGTTATTTCAGAGAGGAATCGGTCATCAGACTGGCTTATTTAAAATATAACTCCTGGAGACCATCTCTAATTTCATTACTACTAGAGTTTATTCTGAGGAAAAGCAATACAATCCAGCAAAGGTTTTGCGCGTCATCTGGGTATTTGTCAGAATGTCTACGCTTTACAAAGCAATAGAAATATGAGCAGTGGGGTGTTGATAGTTATTGCAGTTTGAATCAGTATGCAGAGCTAAACAGAACTGTGTGCTCATTGTTATTGCATCGGCAAGGAAATAAGGACAACCTGGTACTTAAACAAGATATACATGTAGCTGTATTTTATTGAATGTGTAATATTATTCCTACAAATAGTGCCTTGAAGCAAATATTGGATTTACTGTAGCTTATGATGTTTTCAGTAGTAGCTTCAAGTTCAATTTATTTACTATACTGTACCGCAAATATAAAACCAGGGGTAAATCTAAGCAGTTTGCAATAAAAGTTTAAAACAAGTAAATATAAAAATTAAAAAGGGTAGGGAACATAAAATGTAATTAAACAATCAACCAACAAGGAAGAAGAGGAAAGAATGGAGTCGGTAGGTTACAATAAACAAAAAAAGGGTTGGGAAAGGGAAGGAATGAACAATATGGTAAGCGAAAAAAAACTAAAGTTTGTTCTGTCCACATTGGTTGAGATGAAGCCAAAGATGAACATTACATTACATTTGTGATTTTTATTCCGCCATTACCTTGCGTTTCAAGACAGATTGCAGAAGAAGATTTCTGGACATGTCCAGAGGTGTTACAGAGTAGAGCGGGTTGCTTCAGAGGATTGAAATGTTTCATACGGTGTGTGTTAGTCTTCAGGGATTTCTTGAATAACAGGGTTTTTATTTCTTTTCTGAAAGTTTTGTAGTCTCACATCACGATTAGTAGATCGTACAGTTTTTCCATTTGATGTTTCTGATTAGAAGGTATATGAATGGTGTTAGAGAAAGAAGATTAAGAACAGAAAGCCAAGGAAAAGTAATATGCCTTTAGTTGTGTCTTGAAATTTGCAAATGATTTTTCTGAATGGAGATAAAAAGGCAGAAAATTCCAGAGAGTGGGAGCCATAATAGAAAATGAGGAATTCCTATGAAAATTGAGGAAGAGTTGGTGGAATGGGGAACTACTAATAACTGTTGTGAAGATCGTAAAGTTCGTTGTGGTGAGTTTGGAACCAGAAAACTATATAGAAACAAAGGAAGTTACATTTGGAAGGGGGAGGGGGCTTACATCTATCCCCCTAATTCTATATGGTATGTCACAAGTTAGGTGCTAAATAAACACCTAACTTTAGGTGCTTTAACAGAAATGAGGTGTCCAAACTTAGGTAAACTGCAGTTAGGTGTCTTAACTACACCTAGTTGCTACTCTAAAAGATAACTGCAAAAGAATGGGAGGGTCATAGATTTAAGCACCAAGGGCCTGATATTGAGACCATGGGGGGCAGCCTGCCTACCTCCCTCTGTCTGTGATGATCCTGGGTATTCAATGCAAGGCTGTATCCGGTCACCAATAAGGTTTGCTGACGCCGCAATTGATTTATAAGACAACCTTGGACATTGCAAGGTTGCAGCTGCCCCAGGCCCAACTTAACAGAAGGCCAATATGTATAAACAACCTAGAGCACAAGGCCCACTCCAATCCAGCATCTCCTTTTTTCCTTTCCCATCCCTTGTCCAGCAGGTTCCTTATTCCCATCCTCACTAACCCTGCTGCTTCTCAATGATGAAAAGCAGCATAAAGGTGTTGATCCGCTGTTTAGTGCATGCCACCAATGGCCATGCTAATCTCACCCTTCATAAACCAGAAATCATCTTAGAAGGGGCAGGACCAGCCAAATTGTCAGCAGTATAGAATCGACAATGGATCACCTCCTCTATGGCACTTTTATTTTACTGAAAAGTGGCTTGGCCTATTTTTGGGGGAGAGCAGAGGAGATAAGGAAAGGAATCTGTGCTTCTGGACTTGGGGAAGGAGGATGCTGCCAAACAGAGAGCAACTGGGAAGGAAGGGCATTGCTGAACTGAGGAAAAGGATGCTGCTGAATTGGAGAGTAAAGAGGACTGGGATAAGTGCATTGCTGGATAGGTAGAGGGTGGAGTACACATGTCAAAAGTTTGCCCAGAGTCCCATATGTGATTAAATCTGCCCAACAGCAATTTAAGAGAGTATAAACATGCAATAGACAATCACCTAAATCCTCTTTACAGCCCTTCTCCCCCAAGCTCCATGCTTTTTTAGAGGCACTGCAGATTTGCAAGCTTTTTACCCTGGCTGTCCTTTTAATTAGAAACTCAGTTATACTTTGTGGGGCAGATTCTGTAAACGGCACCTAAGTTAGTCATTGCTAGGCATGTTAATTGACCACGCCATTAGAAACCGATTATAAACAATTTTTTATTGACAATTAAGGCTGTGCATGAGTATCAGCGCAACACCTAGCGACACATAAATAGAGGTGTCCTCCACACCTGACACCTACCAGAAAAATAAACGTGGTTAAGGGGCAGAGAATAGACATGGTTGACTTAGGCGTCGCTAGGCGTTGTAGTTAGGCACCAATAAATTTGGCTAGGAAACCCTGGCCTAATATACCGGCGCCTACCGAAAGGATGCCTAGCGATGCATAGGTGTTGCTAGGCATAATTCTATAAAGGACACATAGCGGTTGATTGACAACCACACAGAACGGCGCCTACAAGTTTGGTGCCATTTATAGAATCAGCCCCTAGCTGCCTGCTGTTGATTAATGACACAACATCTGAAGTGAATGCGAAACCCTGAGGTGAATTTCTTCCAAAGCAGACACCATTACATTACATTTGTGATTTCTATTCCGCCTTTACCTTGCAGTTCAAGGTGGATTACATAAGAATTGTTATGATATTAAGAAGTACATATTGTTAAGATATTAAGAAGTTCTGTAGGAATAGCTTGAATATTTTCTAATCTGCTAAGGAGTAGTTGGTAATTGCAGGAGGAGTTCGGAACATGTTTGGTTGTGTTATATTGGTTTTATGTATTTTTTGAAGAGTAGGGTTTTTGTGTTTCTTTTTTGAAGGTTTTGTAGCCTGTGGTCGAAGTCAGCAGATTGGTGAGTTGTCAGTCCAATTACAACCTTCTTCACTCTGTGGTTGATGTTTATTCCTTATACTATTATTATATTGCAACACACTCTCCTATATCTTAGTGTTCTTAATATCACTGGGGCTCCATTCAGTGTATCTACTATTCCTTCTTCGGCCCTTTCATCTGGGAAATGATTTCAAAATCTCTTTCAGAAAGCACAGTACCCAACACTTGGAAATCTGCACTCGTCTTCCCAAAACTTAAACAATACAACTCAGATCCTTCTCTCCCTAAAAACTATCGCCCTATCGCTAATCTTCCCTTACTCTCCAAAATTACGGAAAAAATCATTCACTCCCAATTAACCGACTTTCTCGAAAAAACTCATGCATTACACCCTTGTCAAACAGGCTTTCGCTCTTCACATTCCACAGAACTATCTTTACTTGGCCTTATTTCAACCATACAATACTACCATGAACACCAAAAATCTGTCATTCTAATCTCTCTAGACCTCTCCTCAGCTTTTGACACTATCGATCATTCTCTTCTTATCTCAAGATTAAAAGATTGCCGCATTTCAGGTTCAGCACTTTCCTGGTTCTTATCTTACTTTCAGAAACGCAGCTCTAAAGTCTGGGTAAAAAACGAAATTTCTTCAACTATATTTCAAACTTTCGGAGTGCCACAAGGTTCAATATTATCACCATTATTATTCAATGTATTCCTCTCTCCTCTCCTTACATTAGCCCAATCGATAGGATTCACCATTTTTGCCTATGCAGACGATATTCAACTTCTTCACCCTATTAATATCACTAACACCTCTGACATAAAAGACATAAATAATAAACTGGATAACATAAACGAATGGCTATACACAAATAAACTTTCACTTAACATTGACAAATCTTGTGGGCTACTACTCCCGATCAAAAAATCTGAATCATTACCAGGAACTATCTCTATCAAATCTGTCCCACTACACATGGAAACTAAAATTAAACTACTTGGCGTTATCATTGATAGAGATCTCTCTTTTCACGAACATATTAGCTCCGTAGTAAAAGTCTGCTTCTATAAACTTCGCATCATCAGATCATTAATATCCATTCTAAATACTGACTCTATTACTATATTAACCCACTCTTTAGTAATTTCTCACTTAGACTACTGCAACTCGCTCCTCAATGGCCTTCCACAAAAAGAATTACGACGCCTTCAACTGATACAAAATACCGCAATAAAACTTATCTACAAAAAAACCAAATACGATCATGTCACTCCTCTCTTAAAGGAAGCCCACTGGCTTCCAATTTCTTATCGTATCACTTACAAAATTATTCTACTCACTTTCAAAATCAAACTCTTACATCAACCTACATTCCTCGATAAACTTCTTATTCCTCAAAGTTCCACTCGTACATTAAGATCATCAGACCAAAAACTTCTCTATATTCCATCTCTTAAAGATTTTTATTATACACGCAAAACAAACTTCGCTATAACAGCTCCTACCTTATGGAACTCACTTCCACAATACCTCCGCGACGAACAACAACTAGTCAAATTCAAGATCAATCTAAAGACTTTCTTATTTCGAGATGCTTTTAATCAAACCTAAAAGCATCTTCTCTCTCTTCCTTCGGTCAGCAAACTTCCATTATCTTAATGTTCCCCTCCCTTTTGTTCAATCCTCCCCCCCACTCTCTCCTTTTCATCTATACAATGTAACTTTTTCCCCTTCCGCTGTTACTGCCCTCACACTCCAGTTCGTCAAGTCTTTGTCATCTATGTTTAACTTAAGACATCTTTTTGCACATACTGCTACTTTTAATGCTTTTTTTTTTTTTTTTATAATTTTATTGTAAACCGGCCAGACAATTGTTTGATGGTCGGGATATTAAAAACCAATAAACTTGGAAACTTGGATACATAAGATGAGATAAGTTATTTATTGGCTTTAAGCATATACAGTTATTAAAACAATAAGAAAATTAACTCAAAGGCTGATGAGGAGGCTGGCCACCTTCAGGTTCGAGTATTACAATGAAATATGATACTCAAGTGTAGCTGCTGAGGCCGCATATGAAGACTATGCAGATTCTGAAAGTAAGTTTTTGAAATGCTTTCAATGTAAAATGATAAATTACTATGAAATTTCTATAAGCAATAAGTGATATTAAGAACAATAAGATATAGGAGAGTGTGGTATTTATTGAATTTTTATATACTGATTATTTCCTCTACTCAGACAAATTAATTATTAAGGCCATTAATCTAGTGGTTACATTGCATCAGTCACAAGAAGGTAATGAACTATAAAAAGACAGAAAAGTATATTTAGAAAGGCAAGAGAAAAATGCAGCCCCAAAAAACAAAAGGACAAACCTCCCCTTTTACAAAAGCATAGCGTGGTTTTTAGTGCCGGCCACGGAGGTAATAGCTCCGATGCTCATGAGCATTGGAGCCGTTACCGCTGCGACTGGCGCTAAAATCCATGCTACGCTTTTGTAAAAAGGGGGTAAAATAAAGGTAAAAAAAAAAAAAAATTGGAAAGACAGTAAGGCCCTTTTTTACTAAGCCATGGTAGAGGTTTCTACCATGGCCCAGAGTGCTAAATGCTCCAACGCTCATAGGAATTCTATGAGCGTCAGAGCAACATTGGAACATTTAGCGCTCCGGGCCTTGGTAGAAACTCTACTGTGGCTTAGTAAAAGTGTGTGTATGGGGGGGTGTTAAAGTAAGGAAACAGATATTTTTATCTTTCGGTTACACATTCTTAAACTATCAGCAGGCATTCTTTATCCATGCATGATGGCAATGACAGTATTCAAAATCCAGTTGCTTCTACAAAATCCAGTTGCTTCATACTTGGTATTCATGTTTGTATTGCAAGAAATAAATGCTGTGCATAAAAATCCAAATGTTGCTATTCAACTGTTGTTGTAAAAATTATTGAGTTCCATGTCTCCTGGGCGACTCAGAGTGGTCATACATTATTTCCCACAAATACCTATCACCTTTTGATGACCGCATCTCTTTTTGTAATTTATGTATTTCCAAAGCAGTATGTTGGCAGTCCCTCATGCCAGAACTGGCAAACCTTTCATGCCAGAACTGTGGAAGAGAATATGCTAGAATTCCTAGCAGTGCTTTTTACTTATTAAAAACATTTACCAAAACTACCATGTTGAATTTAACACTGAATAATTTGCCCCCATAGGAGAAAATCCTCTGCTACACTTGCTTGAATCACTGTGATGCCATGAAGCTCAAACTTCTAAGATTTTAAGCATTCTATAAGTGATGCCTAGATTGGACATATGGAGGGGCATTTTTGAAAAAGAACTTGGATGTTTCCAGCTGAACATCCAAAGTTGGAGGAATAAAAACGGCCATTTTCAAATGGCAAACTGCTGGACATCCAAATATATATATTTTTTTGAAAACTGTCTACTTAATAATAATAAATTTATTTTTATATACCGCCATACCCAAGAGTTCTAAGCGGTTCACAACAATTGGATAAGATACAAACAGTACAAGTTATTTAAAAAGACAGCAATTGAAGGCATGTAGTGGAAGAAATACATAAAATTTAAAGTGCATGCAGTATAAAAGAATGCAGATAATTTTACAAAGCAAGATAAAAATATAAAAAAAGTATTAAGACCCTAGCCCAGGGGTGCCCACACTTTTTTGACTCGCGAGCTACTTTTAAAATGACCAAGTCAAAACAATAAAATTTTTTAAAAAACACAACGCACACAGTACGCATAGAATTGTTAATTATCATTCCTATTCCGGGGTTTTTTCAAAGAGGTCAGTAACAACCATACAAAAATAGACAAATACCCACCCCTCTCCCTTTTTACTAAACCACAAAAGCAGTTTTTAGCGTAGGGAGCTGCGTTTAATGCCCAGCGCTGCTCTCGATGCTCATAGGCTCCCTGCGCTAAAAACCACTATTGCGGTTTAGTAAAAGGGGGCCATATTGTAAAATATAGACAGCAGATATAAATTCAGAAACATTTTGATCACTAAATTTAAAATAAAATCATTTTTCCTACCTTGTCTGGTGATTTCATGAGTCTCTGGTTGCACTTTCTTCTTCTCACTGTGCATCCAATCTTTCTTCCCTTCTTTCAGCCTGTATGCTTCCTCTCCTCCACACCTCATTCCCTCCCCCAACTTTTTCTTCCTCTCTCCCTGACCTTTCTTTCTTTCTCTCTTCATGCCCCCTTTCTTTTTTCTGTTTCTCTTCTTTCCTTCTGTCTCCCTGCCTGCCCCCTTTCTTTCTTTCTTTCTCCCTGCCCTTCCCCAAGCCACTGCCACTGCCGCTGCCATCGGGAAACAGGACCCAAACCGCCACCAATGGCTAACAGGCCCCAAAGCCGACACCGCCAACGCCCCATGCTCTGCCTGCTTCGGGTCGACCAGCATTCCTCTCCCCGACGTCAATTCTGCCGTCGGAGAGGAAGTTCCGCCCAGCCAGGCAGCGATTGGCTGGCCCAAACTTCCTCTCCAACGGCAGAATTGACGTCGGGGAGAGGAAGACTGATCGGCCCGATAGATCGCCAAGGCAAAGTGAGTCCTGTGTGATCGACTCACTTTGCCTTGGCGAGCTACCCGTCGATCACGATTGACCTATTGGGCACCCCTGCCCTAGCCTTTTGAATAATTGAGTTTTTATCTGTTTTCTAAAATCCAGGTAAGAAGAGGCTTCTAACACACACCGGGCAAGCCAAATATTTAATTTAGCTGCCTGAAAGAAAGATTCTTTCACAAACCTTTTATACTGGCAAAATTAAAAGGTTTTGTGAAAGAATCTTTGTCTTTCAGGCAGCTAAATTAAATATGTGGTTTGCCCGGTGTGTTAGAAGCCTCTTCTTACCTGGATTTTAGAAAACAGATAAAAACTTCTTGTCCACAGAGACATCTAACTTTATATCCCATTTTCGATAAGAAAAACATCCAGGTTGAAAACATCCTAATCCTGACCCTTTGAACATGGGTGGGGCCAGTATAGTAATGGACTGGCCACAATGACATCTCTACAGAGCGATAGGACACCTTAGAGGGCAGTGCTGTGAACTTCACATAAAGGGTGCCAGCTGTATATCTCATTGAACTGTAGGATGTCACAGGGATCCATATAGCCACCTTGTTTATTTAATATCTTATTCAAGTCTTTAGCTGAGGTGCTTTAGTTAATGGACACAATATTCTGTATTTTTACCAATAATATGCAACTACTCCTATCCATTGAGCCAGATCTACAGTACATACAGCTTTGAGTAAACTGATTGCCTATTTAACTGCAACTCAGGACTGGGCAAAAAATAAACTCTGCCTGAACCCAAGCAAAACAGAAATTATGTGGATTCCTAACGCAAATATTTGACTTCAAAATACCTTTTGTGAAATATGAACTCCCTCTAATATAACAGATCAGGAATCTTGCGATATTGTTAGACTCTTAACAACCTTTAAAATTGCTTCTATCATCTGCAACAACCATGAAGTCTCTCTACTGATATTGAAAAGACAATCTGGCTATAGTAGTCACAACTGGACTACTGCAATGTCCTGTGCACTGCAAAAAAAGAATCTGAGGCAGTTCCAACTAATCCAGAACGCTGCAGCAGAACTAATAGAAGGTTGCAAGTGGTATAGCCATATCACACCCTTGTTACAAAACCTACACTGGCTACCAGTACCTTACAAGACTAAATTTATGATTGATTTTCAATGTCATCAGACAAAATGGACCACAGTACTTAAAGAATAAGTAAGCCCTCTGAACATCTTGAGAACTCTAAGGTTCTCCCAAGGAGCATCATTATCTGTATCCTTGTAAAATTGCATGATATGATACCAGCGTGTATCAGGTGTAGCCTCCACACTCTGTAACTTCCTATATATTGGCAATTGGTTCTTTGGATACATAGTAAGATGTTTTATTGTATCTTAGTAATAGCATTAGAAATAGCATTTTATTGTATCTTAGAAATAGGCATATCTACAGTATGTTGTTTGAATGTTATAGTGTGTGCTTATTAGGTATTTCACTGGTATGCTGATTTCATATTGTATCTATATTACTTGATTTTTTTTCCATGCTGTCTATTATCATTTGTATTGTGCTACCATTTATCATATTTCTGTTATATAATGTTCTACAGTGCTGTTAAATGTTTATATTTCTGACACTGTTTCATGTTAGCTATATTATTAGGTTTCAAGTTGCCATCTCCAAGTGTCCTTATTGACTGTATTTATTCCTTTGTGGGTGCCCCATGAGATTTATTGGGGGTGGATAACCTTGCCTGAGCCTGCGCAAAGACTGGGGTTGGATGTGCATTAGGAGGTGCGGGGGGGGGGGGGGGGGTTTGAGAGTAAAAAGTTGAAGCCAGGTACAGTTAAGGAAGAGGGAAGAGAGTGAGAAGGGAAAATGGAAGCAACAAGGAGGAGATGATTGGTAACACGAGGAAAGAGCGGAGAGTGATAGGGAAGAACTAGGATTTTGGCAGGTAGGGAAGGAGATTAGTACTGGAAGATAGGAGTTTGGATAGAAGGGCTGAGCTGGGCAATAGTGAATGGGTGTTTTTCCCTTCCTTTCTTCCCCTCCCAACCCTACCCTTTGATTTTTTTTATTTTTTTTAATAACAACAAAAAAAAGTACCAGCAGACAAACCTAAACAATAGAGAGGGAGGAACCGGTGATAACAGATGGGGACACGACTAATGTGTGGGTAAGGAAAAACAGGGGGGGGGGTTGGTAGTTGAGATGAACAGGGGGGGTTGCAGCTTGATAGGAAGCAAGTGGCCTAAAATCAAAGAGACAAGGGATATAAAAGGACATGCCATTGAATGAAGTTGGGATGTGATGATAAATGGGCTCGGGGGGGGGGGGGGGGTCATTGCAATGCTCCAAGCCAGGGTGAGGTCTTGGCGTCACTGCAGGGCTTGCTTGGATTGCAGTTATGTGTAATTAATTCAGTATTTTGGATTATGGGGGACGTTAACATGAGAGAAAAGAGGCTAGTGTTATTGTTATGTAAGGGTTTATATCGCATTGTATTAAATAAACAGGCTGAAGCCAGTTTCCACCAAGTACATTTGAGTCGCTGTGTTCAGTAATGTTAAGCTTGTTAGTGATAATGACTGTGCTGCAAATGCCAAGGTTATTGGTCATTGTACTATTGTTATGGTGTTAACGAAATTATATTTTATATTAAACTGCTCTACACCACCATAGCTGAATTTCTTATTAAGGTAGTTAATAAATCCTAATAAATAGATATTTCTAGACTATTTTATAAAGCCACATATGCACTATGGACTTAATTCTATATATGGTGCAGGAAAAATCAGCATGGAATTAAAAAAAACACAGCACTATTTTTTAAACCTTGCCTAAAGTTAGGCACAGTTTATAGAATACGCATAGTGGCCAGCTCGTTGACTAAAATTTAGATGCAACCATTTATGCCAACTAAAACCTGGTGTAAATGCTGTCTCCAGTCAGGCCCGCTAGAAGACTGTGGGGGCCGCCGACAGGTGGCAGCACGACCCTGGCGTGGTTCCCAAAGGGGGGAGACACTACACAGTAATTCAGCTCTCTAGTGTAATAGTAATAAATAAAAAAGCTCTGAGACCATTGCAGTAAATTTAATAATAAAAACAAAGCAAAACTGTTTTACTGGCTTTCACTCAACAAGCACACAGTTCGTAATAGCCAGTTCATAATCCAACACAAACTCAAGTACTTCCCCAGGTAAGTAACACCAAGTTCAGAATAATGTCCTGGGCAGCTCCATACCGCTCCAAACAAGGAAGAAAAAAACACTTTTACTCCTCTTTCTAGAGATCTGGGCTTCATGTAACTCAGTCCTGCTCTTCACCAGGCTCTTGTAGTTTCAAAATAAAAACAAACAAACCCCAAAACCTGGTAGAATCACAGTTCTACACTGTTGCCTCTCTAGGCCATAGCAACTCTCCAGTTCTTAGAACTGGGACAGAATTGCTGGGTTCACTCTAATAACAGCTTTTAACAAGCACCCACAAAATTCCTAACCCGAGGTCTTCTGTGAACCCTCCCCAATTCTGGAAGTCACCCTGTTGCAATGCAGCAAACAAACAAACAAAAAAAAAAAAAACACACCAGCTTCCTACAAGCTCAGTCCCAGCTAGTGTAGAGCAGTTCAATTAGTGATGTGCACAATTCCAGCACTGCTTCCTGCCCAGCCCCCACTGCTGTGCAACTACAAAAAAAAAAAATCATTCACAAACACAGTTCCTTGATAGTTGACTTCATCTGTCAATGGTCCCCAAAAACTAATATCCAAAAAGGGTAAATTAAATCACTGGCAGGAAATTGCCAAACTCACATCCATCTGTTCTGGTTCAGCTCTAGGAATTTCAAACGCTATGTCCATGCTTTCTTCTGGGGCTTCCAGCTCTGTAGTATCCTGGGGTGCAGGGCCTTCCCATTCCATGGGCTCCTGCTTGGTGCTTTACCCTTGCCTGGCCAGAAGAGCCCTATCTGCCAGGTCTTCCTGAACTGCCTGCTTCACACTCTGAGAGCTGTTTTAAACTGTTAAAGCCACTCCCTAGCTTATGTAGCTGGGACACAGGTTTGACTGCTCTCTGGCTCCCTCGCAGTTCACTGGGGATATTATAGTTTGAAACCTGACTGAACTTTCTAAGGGAGCTTGCTTTCCTGCCAGGCTCTGGCTCTAGAATAGGTTCTAGGTCAGAGTCAAGCTCATTCTCTTCAGGATAGGCAGCCCTGTCCTCTGCAGCCTCTGAGGCTCTACCTTCATCTGATTTCCTGCCTCTGGCAACTGGTTTAGCACCTCTAGGGATGGAAATGTCACAATGCCCACACCTAAATTCTGCATGGATTAGGCATACTCTACAACAGTGGTTCCCAACCCTGTCCTGGAGGACCCCCAGGCTAGTCGGGTTTTCAGGATAGCCCTAATGAAAATGCATGGAACATATTTGCATGCCTGGCACCTTCATTATATGCAGATCTCTCTCATGCATATTCATTAGGCTATCCTGAAAACCCGACTGGCCTGGGGGGTCCTCCAGGACAGGGTTGGGAAACACAGCTCTATAACACTGCATGGAAGTTTTAGGAACACCCATGTCCTACTCATGCCCTTCCCATAGCCATGTTCCCTTTTGAGATCTGTGCTTTAGAATTTGCATGTTCCATTTTATAGAGTATGCTTAGAAAGTTGTGTACGTAAATTCAAATTAGTGCCAATGTGCTGATAATTGCTTGTTAGTGGCCACTTATCAGCACATGCAACTTTTTTCACCATATATAGAATCTGGAAGTATATATCTTTATAAAACAGTAATGGCAACGGTTTGAAAATTGTGCCTAGAGTTAAGCCATACAAAATTATTCCTGCAAGCAGGACCCAAAAAGTTTTGAATAGACCTTTTAAATTAGCCCTCTGTTCTTCATTTAGATCATGCCTATGGTGCATGCCCGCCTTAACAAAGCCGAAGCAGATAATCCTAAATTCCAGAATCCTGACCCTTGTGTAGTCCACCTCTTCTTTGTCCTTCAATAAAAGCATGTATTCATCCTCTTTCTAATCACTTACATTAGTGCAACTTCTCTATACTATGCCTTGTTACCATAATTTTTCTTCTGTATCTGTACATTAAAGTCAATAAAAAATTTTGAACTAAAAAAAACCCAGTCTGGTGATCATTGGAACCCAGGTAGTCACCTGCATGACATTAGAGACACTTTTCCAATTTGTAAGTACCATATCCAGTATTATCCTCTTTGTTATTCTGTCATAAACAATACCTCAACCTGCACTTCATCCAAACTCTGCCTCTGAATGTGTAAACACTTAGATCACATACGGGTAAACGGCATATTTTGTATAACCCCATATTATAAAAGCCCTTGTATGGGTAAAAAGGCCTTTAGGCATGAAAAATACTTTACAAAATCACCCATACAAGATCAACAGCTTATCTGTATGACATTAAAGGTCACACTTTGTCTAAAGAAAGTTTGTGACATCTTCTTATTGAGAAGTTACTGATCTATTTCATCAGACCTCAGCTAATAAAGACTGCTGACTTACCTACAACTATGGAACTGGTTGCCAGTCAGGAGCACTTGCTGCATGAAGGTTTTATTACCCTGTCAAAAGATAAAATTTACAATCATCTCTGTTTTCAATAATACTCATATGGAACTAAGTGATTATCTCAGCAAATTTATTACAACAAAATGCAATTGTTCACATCACAAAGTGTTATCACAAATAAGAGTGTGCTCATTAATATGTATCAGTAACAAACAGTGCTTCTCAATTTGAAAATACTAACATTCTGTAATTTGATTTAGCATTCAGCCCTAACCTTGATAAAGCTGATGGTAGGAAGCCGGTGAAGTTTTTATGACCAAAGCTGATGGAGTAAAATTTAAATGTATGTTAAGTCTCTCTTGTGAACACTAAAAAAAGAAAATAAAAAACATGGAGTGCTATGGAAGACAGCTTTGTCCTGCATATTGAAATTAACTGAAATGTTAGCATGAGCATGGTAAAATTAGCATGTCCGTGGATGCAAATGAAGACATGTCATATGCAAATTAGTTTTCTAGGGCTGATATGGGAAACTACAGTTTTATTACACTTAATATACTGTCTTGTTACTAAATAGTAAATTCAGTAATGTACAATCAAAACCAACTACAAAAAGGCAGAAAGGAACTCCATTATCAAAGGACAGTACCCCAACCAAAAGCCACCCCCCCTCAAAACATTTTATTAATGTACCTCATTATTAAAACAGTCAAGTCTAAATGCACACTGTCAGTACTCCACAGGAATCCCTACACCCTGCTATGCCATTCTTCAAATGAATGATCCTGACATTGCTATCTGGCAAATGAAACTTTTATAAAGAACAAAATTCATGGAATATGGATTTATTTAATACTGTAATCCAAAAATGTGATCCAAGAAGGAGCTAAAGCCTGATGAGCTACAGCCACCATATACAAAAATAGCTCATTTTTGATGCTAAAAACGAAGGAATCCTATGAGCGCCAGAGCATTTACCTCGCAGACCCGCAGTAAAAACCTCTAACACAGCTTTAAAAAAGCCGGCGTAAGCATGTTGTCTAGTAGAACACCAAGAACTTTTAGTGTGGATGCCAGCAGGACAGGTGTGTTTGAGAGAAGAGAACTAGCTAACTCTCAAGGGCCATCATTTGGAAAAAAAAAAAAAAAAAAAAAAGGGCCTTGGACTTACTGTGGTTTAGTAGAAGACAATTGTCCAATGCTCCCCCCTGTGAACTCCGTTCATCTGATAAGTCCCTCTTATCTGTACCCTTCTCCTCCACTGCCAACTCCAGATTCTGTCCCTTCTTCCTTGCTGTGCCTTATGCCTGGAACAGGTTGCCAGAAGCAATATGTCCAATATGTCATGCTTCGTCTCTAGTAATATTCAAATCCAAGCTAAAAGCCTACTTTTTTGAAGCTGCTTTCAACTCTTAACTCTCAATCACTGTCAGATACCTAAACCCATTGTATCATTCCTTCTGCCAGAAACTCCCCAACTCTGAGGCGTCCTGTCTGTCCAAATTAGATTGCAAGGTCTTCTGAGCAGGGACTGTCTATTGAATGTTAAATGGACAGTGCTGTATATGCTTTTCATTCAGCGCTATAGAAATAAGTAGTAGTAGTAGTCCCGAAGCCATAAGGTAATCTGAACCAGATTGTGATTGATATTTTGAATATCTGAAATACTAGCTGGGTAAAATGGGCAGAGAAATTGGATACTGACTAGGTAAAGGTAGACTAGAAAACATGATAAACATAACATATTTTTTGCACAGACAAATGCTGTCAAACTTATAGACTGTGCTAAGGTCAATTGTGGTGCTAGAAAGAGATTGAAAAGGATAAGGGCCAGTATAGAGGCCTGAGGGACTCCAGAGGGCAAATTGTAGATAATGGAAGAAGATTTTTGGAAACAGACTTTATTTGTTCTGTTAGTAAAATAGGAAACAGACCAGTTGTAAACGGTACCTGTGATGCCAATATGTTGAAGTCTGTGAAGCATGAGAGAATGGTCTGCTGTATCATAAGCTGCTGTGAGATCAAGGGGAAATGTTAAAGGAAGTGAGACCAAACAGTGGCATTTCAGTGGAATGGTGATGTCGGAATCTTGTCTGGTAAGGATGGAGGATATTAGTTTTGTCTGTAAAATCAGAGAGATGAGTGAAGATTATCTTTTCAGCAATTTTCACCTAGAAGGGTAAGTTGGTGATAGACCAATAATTACTGTAGAGCAGGGGTGTTCAACCTTTTGGCTTCCCCGGGCCGCATTGGCTGAAAAAACATGTTTCTTGGGCCGCACAAACGTGCAAATGCTGCAGCAAGACAAAGGAGGGAGCCAGCAAGATGGAAAACAAATAGGGGCAGCAGAGGAAAACATTGCATTGCCCTCAACCGAGGCTGCACAAAATACTTCACTAGGCCGCATGCGGCCCTCAGGCCGCAGGTTGGACACCCCTGCTGTAGAGCAAGAGGAACCTCAGAATTCTCAATCATTCAGGACCAACTGTCAGTCAGGATGACTGTCAATCTATCAGTTAGTCAGGACTATCTAACTGCCTTGACTGACTCTCTGACTGACAATCCTGACTGCCAGTCAGTCCTGGTTGACTGGCAGTCAGGATTGTCAGTCAGAGAGTCAGTCAAGGCAGTTAGATAGTCCTGACTAACTGATAGATTGACAGTCATCCTGAATGACCTGAGTCAGTCCTGACTGACAGTTGGTCCTGAATGATTGAGAATTCTGAGGTTCCTCTTGCTCTACAGCAGGGGTGTCCAACCTGCGGCCTGAGGGCCGCATGCGGCCTAGTGAAGTATTTTGTGCAGCCCCGGTTGAGGGCAATGCAATGTTTTCCTCTGCTGCCCCTATTTGTTTTCCATCTTGCTGGCTCCCTCCTTTGTCTTGCTGCAGCATTTGCACGTTTGTGCGGCCCAAGAAACATGTTTTTTCAGCCAATGCGGCCCGGGGAAGCCAAAAGGTTGAACACCCCTGCTCTACAGTAAAACTACAAGCTCTGACAATCCCCAGCAGATCACACTGGTTCACATTTACACAACATACTAGTATTTATTATTTCTATAGCGCTACTAGGTATACGCAACGCTGTACATCAAACATGGAATAGACAGTCCCTCTTCGGCAGAGCTTAGAATCTACTTATGACAGACAATCTGGACAAAAAGGTGCATCTATACACAGTGATTGGATGGGGAATTACA
The DNA here is from genome assembly GCF_902459505.1 of Geotrypetes seraphini. Lineage (NCBI taxonomy): Eukaryota > Metazoa > Chordata > Amphibia > Gymnophiona > Dermophiidae > Geotrypetes > Geotrypetes seraphini. Next base: position 184,211,734 of record NC_047088.1, on the reverse strand, counting down.
AATGGAATGCAAGACAGATGGGTTGGAGTTAGGAATTGAAAGCAGGTTCAAAGAAGTGCCCCTCCCCCACATAGGAAATCTATGAAGGTCAGTAGCAGCGTGGAGCATTCAGCTCGGCTCCCTGCGCTTATAACCACTATTACAGTTTAGTAAAAAGGGGGGGTGAGTGTGAGAAGGGAAAATATTTTTACCTTTGTGGGAGGGCTTTAGAAGGGACTTTAATTATTTCTGCTTTTAATTAGTTAGTTAAGGAATTGGGATTTAGTGAGTTTTTTTTATCCTTTGAGTTACTTAAAGATTAGGGAGTAGGTATTAGAGAGTGAAGAACACAGAAAAAGATTTGAGTTCCAGTATTAAAGAAAGAAGAACTCAAGAGAAACTGGTGAGACTAACCCCAGCCACGCTAGTGGCTGCCACGCAGTAACGGCCCCGAAGCCCATAGAGATATAAAAGGCTTCGGGGCCGTTACTGTGCGGCTTTGTAGAATTTTGAATATCAGAGAGGACTGAGAGTTGAAGGGGAGAAGAGACAGAGAAAGGGAAAAAAATATTTATCTGAGCTTTGCAGGACCTGCAACGAGAGAAGGGACCACAAAGTATCAGTCCTTTTACATAAGTTTAAGAAGATTTTAGAAAAACTAAAAGTTATTGTAAGAGGAAAAAAATGTACTAATACTTATCTGATGTATTAGTCATTTAGTGCTATAAACCGGATCTGGCTAGGGCTGCTGAAAAGAAAATTATAAGACAATTTTTAGAATTTACTGTTTCCTTGCTGATTTGTGATAATTTGCTGAGGAAAAAAAACCCTCAATTCTTACCTGTCCTGCAAGAATAACTTGCTGCTTTCCTCTTTACTTTCCCTATTTTTATGAGCCACATTCTCCAGAGGTAAAGGTAGTGCAGGATTCACTCTGGGGGGTGGGGTTATATTAACTCATAGTTCCTGTTTTTTGAGGGGCCCAGCAGGAACCAGCCCAGGACAAAGTTTGTTTCCCACTGTGTCAGTCTTACTTTCTTGCCCAGCTGCACATTGAGTTCCTTTTATGCCTTGCTTCTTGACAAGTTATTTTCTTTCAATAATACTTGTACATCCAACACAAAAGAGAAAATTTCTTTGAGATACATTGACATGAAAACTTGCTTTGAAGAATCATAGTTTTCACCTTTACTAGTATACATAAGTATACCATATGTCCCGTTTTGAACGGGACAGTCCCGTTTTCGGATGCCTTGCCCCGTTGTCCCCACACACACAGCTTCGGGATGCCAAAATGCCCCGTTTTCAGGGACAGCATCCCGAAGCTGTGCGCGGGGACAACGGGACAGGCAATTGCTTCCTGTCCCTCCCTGCCGCACCAAAAATAAAGAAAAGCTTCCCTCCAGGCCCGATTTAAACCTCCCTCCAGGTCTGCCGCCGCTGCTCCTCTGCTTACCTCCTTGGCACTAATCGCGCCCAGAAGCCTTCTTCCCGACATCAATTCTGATGTCGGAAAGGATGTTCCAGGCCAGCCAGGCAGCGATTGGCTGGCCCAGAACGTCCTCTCCGACGTCAGAATTGACGTCAGGAAGAAGGCTTCTGGGCGCGATTAGCGCCAGGGAGGTAAACAGAGGAGCAGCGGCGGTGGACCGTGGGGAAGTTTAAATCAGGCCTGGAGGTAGGCTTTTTCCCAGCGGTAGGGGTGGGGAAGGAGGTAGGCAGGCAAGCTGTCTGGCTTTTGCACAGCAGAGAGGTAGGTAGGCAGGCTGGCTGGCTGGCTTCGGGGGAGGTAGGCAGGCACACTGGCTGACTTTGGGTTGAGGGAGGCAGGCAGGCTGGCTTTGGGGAAAGGTAGACAGGCAGGCTGGCTCTGGTGGAGTTAGGGAGGCAGACTGGCTGGCTTTGGGGGAGGTAGGCAGGCAGGCTGGCTCTGGGGGAGGTAGGCAGGCAGGCAGGCTGGCTTTGGGGGAGATAGGCAGGCTGGCTTTGGGGGAGGTAGGCAGGCAGGCAGGCTTTTTGGGAGGGGGTGGGACAAAGGCTGGAAGGCAGTGAGGGGGACATAGGAAGGAGGGATGAAGAAAGGAGAGAAAGAGGCAGAGAAGGGGGTGTTGTAAGTAGAAGAAAGACTAGAGAGATAAAGGCCTGGACCAAAGGGGAAAGACAGGAGGCAGAAGCAGGACTTTGATAGGTGTAGACAGAGGGGGAGAGCCCCTGAGGAAGAGCAGAGAGAGGCAAAATCATAACAGAGGAGGGAGAGAGGGGGAGACCTGGAACAAAGGTACAAAAGAGAACTGACACTGCATCTGGGGGCACTAAGGACATAGGAAGGAGACACTGGGGACACTAAGGACATAGGAAGGAGGCACTGGGGGCACTAAGGACATAGAAAGGGGCACTAAGGACATAGGAAGGAGGCGCTGGGGACACTAAGGACATAGGAAGGAGGCATTGGGGGCACTAAGGACGTAGGAAGGAAGGAGGGAGGGAATAGAAAGGGACAATTGTTGGGCCTGAGTGCAGAAAGAAATGAAAGAAAGGATGCACAGTCAAAAGGAAATGCAACCAGAGACTCGTGAAATCACCAGACAGCAAAGGTAGGAAAAATGATTTTATTTTCAATTTAGTGATCAAAATGTGTCAGTTTTGAGAATTTATATCTGCTGTCTATATTTTGCACTATATTTGTCTATTTTTCTATAGTTACTGAGGTAACATCTTTGAAAACCCCCCAAATATAAATGATAATTAACATTTTCTCTGCGTATAGGGTGCTTTGTGTTTTTTTTTAATTTTATGGTTACCATTATGAAATAATAAGATATTGTGTGTACATGAAAAATGAATGGAAGAAATTTTGGGCGGGGCTAGGGCGGGATTGGGGGCGGGACTGAATATTAATAGATGTCCCGTTTGGATGAAAAAAATAAATGGTCACGTTAAGTATACAGCATTGAGAGTTCCGGTTTGGTAGCTCCCCTACTGCCCTGCGACGGCATAAATACCTGAAATGTAGTCAGTGACAATTACCTCAGTTCAGATGCTGAAAATCAGAGGAAAAGGGACTAAATATTAACCATGTTCAAAATGTCCAGAACAAATTGGAAGAAATATTAACTAGAACTGGATAAAGGTTGTTAGGGACAGATTTTGTAACTGGGGGGCCTAAAAAGATACGCGCCTAAAGTTAGGCACCTATTTCATGACAATCATACTTAGGCCCCCATTACAGAATTGTGCCTAACTAGAATGTAGGTGCCTATTAGGTGACTAAAATGTAGGCCAGGGTTTTAAAAGCCTACATTATAGGCACCTAAGTACTTTACAGAATCGCGCACCATGGCACCTAAGTCCTTCTCCGCCCCTAAACACACCTACTTTGGAGTTAGGCGTAATGAGACTCCTTAAGATAGGCGCCTATCATATGTCAAATCATGCTTAAAAGGATAGGTGCCTATCACCCAATTAATTTTTTTTCCAGTTATGAGTTTATTAAAGCTCATAATTGAAGCCAATATACTAATTAACCCCCTCCATAGTGCGGGTTTTAGCAGCGGCAGCGGCGGTAATGGCTCTGACACTCATAGGAATTCTATGAGCATCGGAGCAGTTACTGCCCCTGCTGGCACTAAAACCCGAGCTATGCGTTAGTAAAGGAGAGGGTAAGTTAGGTGCCTAACTTAGGTTCCTATCTTTAGACACCTGTTATAGAATTTCCCTGTTAGGGCTTCTTTTACAAAGCCATGGTATTTATTTACTTATTTAGATTTCTATTCTGTCCTTCCAGAAGCTCAGAGCGGGATACAGCAAAAACATATACAGTAGGTTAAAGGCATGATTTGTTACAAATGTATATAGGAGGAAAGATATAAATAGAAGTCTGAATACTGGCGTCCATTCAGCTGAAGAAGAAGGTCTTCGCTGTTCTTCGGAATGTCATCAGGGAGTTCTGTGCTCTTATCTGTATAAGCAGCTGGTTCCATAGTCAAGGGATAAAGTGGCTGTAGGAGAGCTTGCAGGTCATTTCCATCTGGAGAGATCTTCCAGGGGGAATGCATAGTTGCCTCTCTGCTTCAGAGCAGAGGAGGTGGTTGGGGGTATACAGGTGTAGCTTGGATGTAATTAGGCAGGGGTTATGTTGTGGTTATGTGGTAGCAATTCCCCTGCAGCAAATGCACCAAAACCCAATCAATTCCTATGGGCTTTAATGCATTTGCCGTGGGAGAATCACTACTGTGGCTTTTTAAAAGGTGCCCTTAGAGATGGGATGAAATTCCCCCCATATGAGGAAAGACTTAAGAGGTTAGGACTATTCAGTTTGGAAAAGAGGCGGCTGAGGGAGGATATGATTGAGGTCTATAAATCCTGAGTGGTGTACAGCAGTTAAAAGTGAATTGATATTTTACTCTTTCAAACGTACAAAGACTAGAGGATACTTATTGAAGTTACATGGAAATACTTTTAAAATAAATAGAAGGAAATGTTTTTTCACTCAACAAATAGTAAGCTCTGGAACTCGTTTCTGAAGGCGTCTGTGTATAAAAAGGGTTTGGACTGGTTCCTGGAGGAAACGTCCATAGTCTGCTATTGAGATAGACATGGAGTAAGCCACTGTTTGCCCTGGTTTGGTGAAGCTTTAAAAATGGATAAAACCATTTAACATTCTAATCATAGAACACCTATCAATCTTTCAAGGTGTAGAAAATAGTCTATGTTAACATGAAAAAAATCATACTTATTTCATCAACATTAAATAGCTATAAACCCGACTTCGGCATTGTCCATGTTTTGCTGATGGCTGCTTCAGGAAGTCGAGTACAAAAATCTCATGTAAGTTCTATGAAAAGAACAAACAAACAAATGCTAAAAAAAATAAAAACCTACCTTAAAAAAGCATTTCTGGTGCTTCAGATAGTACCTCTTGAGTCAACATTAAACTTTCCAAAATGTGTGCGTCCGCTTCCCCACGAAACGTGTCATTTAAAAACCACAAAGAGTGTGTATACAGTGATATCAGAAAACACCATTGGAGGACAGTCTACAAACCCCACCCTCTCACGCAAAGTGTGGGAGAACCAAAAGTTTTACGAGAACTAAAAATAAAAGAAAAATGAAAATTCTGATAACAAAATTTTATTGCCAAAACTCACAACTGAACTATAAAAAATCCTCCACTCCACTTCTCAGTTCAGTCCATTGGGCTGTATACTGCCCAAACGGTGGATCCAGCGCTGTTCTTTCCTCCATAAATGAATGGGTATATTATCTCCATGGGGCAAAGAAGGAGCTTCCAACACCACAAATCTTAGGTCTGATAAACTGTAAGCCTGTTCTTACCAGTGTTGAACCAATGGCGCTTCCATTGTACCTGTTTGGATCCAGCTTAGATGATCTTGAATTCTATTGCAAATAACTTGAAAAGTCTGTCCCATATATACTTTGACACATGGACATAAAATCATATATATATAACTGCTGCTGACGAATAATTGGTGAAAGCACTTAATTTAATTTAATTTGAATGAAAAAGGTGCATTCACTATATGGCCAATGAATATCTGCAAACAGAGCAATGGCCATAAGGGCAATGGTCTTGCTCTGCTCCAGAATGAATCTTGCTGTCCTCAGAGTAATAGGTAGGTTTTAGGTAGGCTTTGGAGGACTCACATGTTCGACCACAAGTGTACTAGTTAGTGTGGGATATGGAGCTGGGTCCTCTTTTCTATAGTCCACTGCACCAACCACTAGGCTACTCCAGGGACCTGTTTGCACCTCATTCATAATAGGATAGGCCATAACATCTGAAGTAGGGTTTCCATATGGCTCCAGAAAAAGGAGGATGGATTGAGACATCCATGTTTTATTTCCATTGAAAGCAATGGAAGTAAAACCTGGATGTCTGAATCCTTCCTCCATTTTCTGGAGCTATTTGGTAACCCTAATCTGAAGTTGTCATACAGGTTGGTATGTACTATTTCTTTAACATCTTTTTGGGGTAGGAGGGGGGTCAGTGACCACTGTGGGAGTGGTCATCTGATCAGTTTGGGCGCCTGTTTGGCACTTAGCTGTTATTGAAACAGGTCTACCCTCAAATGTCCAATTTTTCCCAGGACATTTTCTACGATGTTCCGTTATTGCAGAAAACATCCAAATCAAGAGACTGCCTTAGTCCCACCCAAATCAAGCCTCCAACCCCCCCCCCCCCCTTGATATTTAGACACTCTGTATATGAACTGCATAGAAAACCATGTTAAAACTGGGTTTCAAACATACAGTAGAAATTTGGATGTTTTGGAGAAAAACATCTATCTGCCACTTTATGTTGCTTTTTTGGATGTTTTTTGTTTGAAGAATGAACCCCATAATTACCATTGTTCAATTCCTAAAGGAGCCTTTGCATCTTCTCTCTGTTTCAGTGTCACCACCAATGTACTGTATAGCATGCCGTATTAATACATGTCAGTAGTATAATGGGTACACCTCATGTCAAAATGATTGACAGCTGTCAGAGATAAGGATCGACCAATCAGCGTTCACTTCCGGGTTAAGCCCCGCCCATTGTCCCGCCTTAGTCTCTGCCCATGCCCCGCCCCTCCCATAGGAATGAATGGTGGTAGCCCCGCCCATGCCCCCACCCTTGGCCACGCCCCACTCATCACCTAAGCCCCGCCCCTCCCATAGGAATGAATGGTGCTAGCCCCGCCCATGGCCCCACCCCCACCCATGACCCCGCCCCTCAAGCACCACCCCTCCCATTGCCCCGCCCCCTCATGTCCCGCCCCGGAAATGCACTTTTTGATGACATCACCGGAAATGGGAGTGCCTGCCCCTACCGGAAATGCGCTTTTCTGATGACATAGGCGGAAATAGGGTAAATGAAGCAACGGAAATGCGCTTTTCTGGCCACGTAGGCGGAAATAGGGTAAATGACGCGGCGGAAATGCGCTTTTCTGACCACGTAGGCGGAAATAGGGGAAACAGACTTAGTCAAAACCCCCCACCTGGAAATGATGTGGCCAGAAAAGAAGCGTCTTTATTTTAACAGTTTTTAGTTAAAAGACAGGGTTTAAGAGCTCACGGATAGAGCAGATCACAAAACAAAAGGCATTCACAAAATCTTTCCTGCTTTTAAAACAGAGCAGGGGCAGAAACAAACGAGAAAAGGTTGCATTTGCTTTTAACACACTTTTCAGTAGGAATTCTGAGCTAATGGTTAATGGGCCAGCTCCCCTATTGTCATGGTAACAGCTGATAAGCCCCTTGCAGCACCCCTCCCCTGATAAAGCCAAGGGGGAGAGAGGTGGAGGTGTGTTAAAACATGTCTGAACTTGTCCCGGCCCCCTACTGTTGTCTTAACAATCTGAAAAAAACAAAACAAACCAAAAGCAGCTGTCACCTAACAGGGCTCTGTTAAAAAGGCAGAGCTATGAAGGAATCTTTATTGAAGCAAATTTATTATGATCCATACAAGGCAGGAAGCTATGGAGGCATTAACCCTCTACTTCAAGCGGCTAAAAAGAGTGATATAACAGTCCGGAGAAAAGATGTGGTGGATTGGATCACCGGTCAAAACACATACAATTTACACAGACCGGCTAGAATCCATTTTAAAAGAAATAAAACAATTGTGTCGGAAGTTGACAGACAGTGGCAAAGTGACTTAGTCGACATGTCAGCCTTTGCCCGTTATAACAACGGTTACAAATACATCTTAACGGTAATAGATATCCTGTCAAAATATGCATGGGTCGTTTTTTTAAAAACAAAAACCGGTCATGAAGTCACCGAAGCCTTTGAAACAATATTTAATTTAGGACGTACACCTGAAAAACTTCAAACAGACAAGGGTAAAGAATTTTTAAATAAGTCTCTGAAGAATTTATTAAAACAAAAAGGTGTTAGCCATTTTGTGACCCATAATGATGTTAAAGCAGCTGTAGTGGAAAGATTTAACAGGACTTTAAAATCCAAAATGTGGAGATATTTTACAATCCTATTAAAGCAGCTGTAGTGGAAAGATTTAACAGGACTTACAGCTCATTGGTTCATCCTTCTTGATAAAGTCAAGGGGGGAGAGGGAGGAGGTGTGTTTAAACCTGTCCCGGTCCCCCTGGTGTTGTCATAATGACGTATGTCTTAGATCTTTAACAGCTGTTAACATCAGAAATAAAAAGTTCTCACAGCTGTTAGCAACAGAAATAAAGGTTCTCAAGCCATCAAGCAAAATGACTGTCACGAAGGCTCGTAGATTGAGTTACTTTCTTAAAGATCGTGATGTAGAAAAAGAGGGTTACCCAAAGACCGAAAAACTGTACGAATCAGACAAAGAAAATATGGATCCCTTTAACACGCAGGTAACTGAAAAAAGGCCTACCAAGAGGCCTCGTAACTTTCTTAAAGACTGTAATGCGGAGAAAGAGGGTTACTCACCGGCTGAAAAACCGATTGACATGACGGCAGATACCGGGGAGCATACGCACAAATTAACAGATTCTGAAATACAAGAGTTTCCAGATGCTCAAAAGCTATATGATTCAGACACAGAAAATGAAGATGTAGGCTATGAACAACCAGAGGATAATACTTCAGATATTGAATTTTATGAAGCCGCTGCTGAAGCCGAAGCAACAGACATGTTGGAAAAGCCAGGATCTTCCACGGTAAGAGAGAGAGACACACACGCACTTTGTATTACCAGGGGTCGTTGAAGGGTTTATGAAGCTGAATGTGTTCTAAAAAGGAAAATTTATTTCTGTATGTTTGTTTGTTTTTTTTTGTAGGGAAGTGGCGGATCTTCACGATCACAGAAACCTGTGGACATGGTGTACATGCCGATGATAAATCTATCATGTTTGTGTTTTTTCTGCTCGTTTCAAAGAGAACCAGCGGTGAATGAGCGTAAACCTGAAGATTCTTGTGATTATGGACTGTGGACCGGCATAGGCCTTTCCAAAACACCAACAGAACTTAAATCAGTTATAAAGGTGGCTGTATACTGCATTCTAAATAAATGTCTGCAAGGCGTGAAGGATGAAGATTGTGGAGCCTGCTTAATACGTGCTGATGGGCAAAAACACCACGATTGCTTGATATAGGGACATAAGGAAATACAGCAGAAACTCAAAAAAACTTGTGACATGCTATGCCTAGGACGTGTGGTAAATGTAGTCACTTTTGTAGGCTATAAAATGAAAATATTGATGCTTTGTAATGAAAGCATTAATATAATCATTGATTTAATCAGAGATATTAAGACCTCTATAAACGGGCCACGACTACTCAATAGATTGGTCAATTTCATGAGAGATGGTGCATATGTAGAGATTGTAAATGATTTAATCCGTGACACCGATTATAAATCATTCTTCAAAAGAAATGCTTTTTAAAACATGTTTTGTTTTTTTATTCTCGGGATTGTGGGAAATACAGTGTGTAACGGTATGTTTGTTTGTATAAAAGTTTAAACATTTTATTGTTGTAAAATAAAGATTTTCTTAAAAAAATTATAAAATGTGTGGTGTGTTTTAGAAATGTATTATCAGCCCAAACTAAAACAATAGAAGGTGTGACAGGTTATAAGGAACTAGGCTCTAGACACGTAGGGGTCGTTTTGGTATCTAAAATGACTAACCAAGACAAACAAGCTCTAGCAGAGGCCTTAGACATACAATAAAGCCTTTGTGAATGGATAACCTCTATAGAAGGGGGTGTAAGTGTATAAAATAAACTATGAAAAGACCAGCAAGCATTCTGGTTTTTGTGGGTGCTACACCGGACCCCGGATACATCAACTGCTAACATGGTGAGTAGAAAAGGGGCCTTTATTTTTGGTTTTAGGGACATCATTTTTTCTTTCTCTGAATCTATCATTGCATTTAAAAACAGGAACGGGGATCTGATGGTAGAAATAAACTATCTTACCAGAAAAAGACAACAGATATTAAACAGTAAGTGACAAATGTATTATCTGGCACATATGTTGGTTTTTAGAAACAGCATCTACAAAACATTCTTTTTTTCGTTATGATTAGACCAAGAAACGGCTGGAGAGCCGACACCTTCTACATCGACAAGTTCTAACCAACAACCGGTTCCTTACCGGAAGCCAAAAGATAAACGAAATAGTAGGTATCCTGGTTTTGTAAGGAGACTAGGGTTAAAAGAAAATGTCATTACTTTTATAATGGTTGATCAAGAAAATATTAGGCAGTCAGATCCTCAAGGGTGGGGAAAAAGTATTAACGGTTATGCTATGTTATAAATTGTAGATCGGGAAAATGTTAGAAAGTCGCAAGCAGATACCATGAACCTGACGGAAAAGTATAACAGGAAAAGATCGCATAGTAAAAGCTTCTTACACGGGGAACCAGAGTCCAAAGCTGCTTACAGGAAACCAAAAGATAAACGAAATAGTAAGTATTCTGATTTTGTAAGGAGACTAGTGTAAAAGAAAATGTTATTACTTTTATAATGGTTGATGGGGAAAAAGTATTAACGGTTATGCTATGTTATAAATTGTAGATCGGGAAAATGTTACAAAGTCACAAGCAGATACCGTGAAGCCGACAGAAAAGTTTAACAGCACAGAAGCACAGCCGGACAGCACAGAAGAAGGAGAATATTATGAAGTTGATAATTATTCTGATAGCAGCAAAGTGTCAGAGGATGGTTCAAATAAGGGTGCATTAGGTCCTTCTGAAGATTCAGAACCAATCAACTATGTCCAATTTGTGAAAAGATGGGATCGTAAACTGGACAAGTTTCATGGTGTGCTTTATTCAGAAGAATTTTGTTTCATTAATTTAGACAAGATAACATCATTAAGTGATGCTCAAAATGCTATACGCCAAGGCATTCAACATATCCTGGACGATGTTAGCAACAGAGTATCGCCCGGTGACTACATACAAGTGCACCTACATTCGTCACTTTTTCACAACTCCTTGTTTTCTGGTAAATTAAATCCTGAATCGCTAGATGCTGATGATTTCTTAGACCAGGTTGCTAAACTCCTTCAAAGTCACAGAGAAATACAGGTCTGTGATTTATTCCGTGTTGTTGTACTTGTAATAAGAAACAAGGGTGGTGGGGGTCGTAGGGTGTTAAAATCTATACTGTTTAGCCAGGTTTTGCAGAAAAAAAGGATGTATTTAATAGATTTGAATAACACAGGCAATAACCTGTGTTTTGCCGGTAGCCTTACAGCCCTTATATCCCCCGTAAAACTCACAGATGCTGAACTGTTAATAGGTGCTGAAAAGCTACATAATGATTTGGGGTGGTCGGTACATAAAAAAGTCATGCTCGATGATGTAGCAACCATAGAACAACATTTAAAGATAAATATAAGAGTTGTGTTTTATACAAACTCGTGGTGTTGCTTTAAAACATCAGACCAGCCCATTTATCCAAAAACGGTTTTCTTATTGCTACATGACGATCATTTCTATGGCATAACCGATGTCAAAAAATTCTATGGGGAGCGTAATTTCTGTACTTTTTGCCAGAAGCCCTATAGTCACGACCACTCCTGTACATTATGGTGCCGTCTTTGGTCGACACAGACATGTTTGAACAATGACGGTATACAGCAGAGGTGTCCTAATTGCAAGATGTGTTGTCGCTCTAAAGACTGTTTAGATAGACATATGCAGCTGGCGCAGAAAAAAGAAGTGGAGTGTTTATTAGAGAATGACACGGTGAAAAAATTGGTCCCCGTCACCGCCCCGTCCCCGTCTCACCATCCTCTGCACCGCCCCGTCACCGCCATTCCCTTCACCGCCCCGTCACCGCCACTGCCACCCCATTCACAGCCCCGTCACCGCCACTGCAACCCCATTCACCGCCCCGTCACCGTCACCGCTGCATACATAAAAGCCTCAAACGGGTACGATTTTATATACTTTTCTTTATTTACGTATAAAGGAAACATTCTTTAAAACTTTACCTCTGAAACAACTATAGAAAAATAGACTGATATAAATTCTCAAAACTGACACATTTTTATCACTAAATTTAAAATATTTATTTTTCATACAATTTTTCAATCACTAATCTTCCACCACCCCTGGGGCTAGCAATGCACAGACATAAAACTACACAGTCTTACATGCAAAGGGGTTGGAAATAAAATAATCTTATTCGCTTTGCACTCTGATTAAAAAAAAAGAACCAGCTCAGTGCTGCAAGAGTAGCCCAGCCAGACTTCAGCACGGAGCTGGTCCTACTAGAAACCTCTAATGTGGCTTAGTAAAAGAGACCCTAAAAGCAAATAATCTCACCTGCATCAGAGCAAATGAAAATTTCAGCATGAGAATGTGTATGCTATTGGAAAGAGTAGCTCAGCCAGACCTCAGCACGGAGCTGTTTTTTTTTTTTTACACAAACATTCCTTTCCTTACCTCAGCTTGTAACCGACGAAGTTTTCAGGTTTTCAAGAAGCTGCGAAATCCAAATCCTCTGCTCGGCTCCGAAATCACAGTCGCTACTGCTGCACTACAAGCCATTAAATATCATGTGCGGCAGTAGCGATTGGTCCCCTACTTTGATCTGACAAATGAGGAGCCAGTATATTGGGGGGCGGAGTCAATGCGGCAACGTGCAAGTTGGATCGAGAGTTGGAGGAGACAGACAACATGGCGGAGACATCAAACACCCGGTCACGAACACGGTGAAACACAGGTAAATAGCGGTTCCTAGAAGGGGGTACATTGGCCTGCGGGGACAAATCTTTTCACCGTTTTTGCGGGCGGTGAAAACTTTTGTCCCCGTGTCTGCGGCGATTTGGCTTTGGAGTCTCCATAACCCGCAGCCAAACCGCAGCCACGCCGCGGCTCCCTGCGGGGATCGCTCCCCGTGTCATTCTCTAGTGTTTATCTAAAACACTGTGTCTGAAATGTGAGTCCTATGTGAACGAAAAACATAAATGTAAGGGTAGGATGTGTAAGCTATGCCGTGAACCCTTAAGCGGTGATGACATACACTTATGTTTTATGACACCCATCGATAAACTCAAAACATCTGAAAAGTATATTATTTACGATTGCGAATCTATGCAGGAAACAGGCTGGCACATTCCTAATTACATATATGCCGAGGACTTGTACAAAACAAGAAAATGGGAATTCAAGGGTCTTAAGTGTATTTTTGCTTTTATACAGGTTTTTTTGTGACAAAAAATTTAAAGACTATACCTTCATAGCCCATAATGCCAAAGGTTATGACGGGTATTTTGTTCTTAGCCAACTGTTAAAGGAAAAGATGGACACAGATCTGTTGGTTCAAGGTGGTAAGCTTTTACAAATCACAGTAGAACCTTTAGCTATTCGTTTCATAGACTCTCTAAATTTCCTACCTATGAAACTTAGCAAACTTCCAAAGGCCTTAGGTTTTCCAGGCTGTAAGGGTTATTTCCCGCATTTTTTTAATACTCAGGAAAATCAAAACTATGTGGGGTGTATGCCGGATAAGGAGCATTATGGTGTGAGAAACATGATGCCTGAAGAAAAAGAGGAATTTTTAAAATGGTACAAGGACAACCAGCACAAGACGTTTGATTTGCAAAAAGAGTTGGCTTATTACTGTCAACAGGATGTTGCTATTTTGCGACAGGCATGTGTTCTCTACAGAGCAGAAATCATGAAAACGACACAGAAAGATGTGGTTGTAGAACGTGAGGGTACTTCAGAAATTCTAATGAATTGTTTAGACCCTTTACAATATATAACCCTAGCCTCTGTATGTATGGCCCTGTTCAGATTTATGTTTTTAGAACCCAAGACCGTGGCGCTCATCCCCCCGGATAACTATCACAGACACAAAAAGAGATATTCATCCCCCTCTATTCAATGGTTGCTGTATCAAGAGGCTGCATAAAATATACAGATCATGCATGCTCTGAACGGGGGTGAAAGAAAGGTGGGGTCTTATTTTCTTGACGGTTACGCTGTCATTGATGGGGTAGAAACAGCTTTTGAATTTAATAGTTGCTTTTATCACGGCTGTCCGGTCTGCTATAATGATAAAGACCAGAATCCTGTAGCAGCCACGACCTATGGCTTTCTTTATTACAAAAAGCAGCTAAAGACAGCCTACCTGGAAAGCCTAGGCTTCAAGGTCGTAAGTCTGTGGGAGCATGAGTGGAAGCGGATGGTCAAAGAAAATGATAGGGGCTGTGCAGACTTCCTGGCTAGCGCTGCATTACCGCAACCCTTGGCCCCACGAGATGCCCTTTTTGGGGGTAGAACAAATGCTGTTTCTCTATACTACAAAACAAAACCTGGGGAAAAAATACACTATTACGATTTTACCAGCCTATACCCATTTGTCAATAAAACAAAGGAATATCCAACAGGCCATCCGCAAATCATTTATGACAACTTTAGTCCACCCACAAATTACTTTGGTTTTATAAAAGCAAAAGTATATCCTCCAAGAAAGCTCTTTTTCCCGGTGTTACCTGTCAGGGTGGGGGGTAAGCTTATGTTTCTTTTGTGCCGTACGTGTGCCGACGCACAGCAACCAGAAACGTGTGCCCATATGGATGAGGAGAGAGCTTTCGTGGGGACTTGGTGCACGGTGGAGATGGATGTTGCCATTGCAAAAGGTTATGTGGTTGTTGAAATCTATGAAATCTGGCATTTCGAGCAAAAATCTGACAGTCTCTTTTCTGAATACATCAAAATACACCTCCGTCAAAAACAAGAGGCTTCTGACTACCCCCGGTGGTGCAATGATACAGAAAAACAAAACATGTACATCTCTGATTTTTATAGAAAAGAAGGTGTACTTTTGCGGGCAGACCATATTCAGTTAAACCCTGCTAAACGCCAAATAGCAAAACTTTTCTTAAATTCTCTGTGGGGGAAATTTGGTCAAAGGACAAACCTGCCTACCGTTAGCATTGTCAGAGAGCCTGATGATCTCTTTAAATATCTGTTTTCCCCTGAATTTGAGGTTTCATCGTGTGACTTTATCGATGATGAAACAGCCTGCGTGTCTTGGAAGCACTCAAAAGACCGCACTACTTTGCCCGGTAACACTAATGTTTTCATAGCCTGTTTTACAACAGCCTATGCGCGTTTAGAGTTGTACAAACTTCTAGACAATCTACAAGAACGTTGTCTGTACCACGATACAGATTCTGTGATATTTGTGAGCCGAGAAGGTGACTGGAACCCCCCTCTGGGATATTATTTAGGGGAGCTCACCAGTGAGATACCTGCCGATGAACATATAACTGAGTATGTATCAGCGGGGCCTAAAACATACGGTTACAAACTGACAAGTGGAAAGACCTGTATGAAAGTGAAAGGGATAACGTTAAATGTAGAAAACAGCCAGAAAATTAATTTTACTAGTTTAAAAGATCTAGTTTTTGACTACAAACCGGGTGCAGAGGGTTTACCCCAGAAAAAGATAGGGGTGCAACAAACCGGTATTATAAGAAACAAAAAGAGGTGGGCTATAGAGACCGGTGTGATTAAAAAAACACAGCAAGTTGTGTATGACAAAAGAGTGAAGGAGGAGGATGGGTTCAGCACACTACCCTACGGATACTAGAATGGTGGATGCCCGCTGGTCGCACCCTTTCTCTTGTATATTAGCAGGACCGTCCAATTCAGGCAAGAGCTTCTTTGTTAAAAAACCGTTAGAACACGCTGGCCGTGTATTGTCTGTCATGCCTGACAATATTGTTTGGTGTTATAGTTGTTGGCAGCCTTTGTATAAAGAAATGTTAAATAAATATCCTTTTATTACTTTTATGGACATTTTGCCTGATACTTTTAACGATGACCGAATGTTTCCAACCCATAAAGTAAACTTGGTTATTATAGATGATCTAATGGATTCTGCCTGTAAAAGCGGTGAAATAGAGAATGCCTTTACTAAGTACGTACATCACAGAAACCTGAGCATCATATATATAGTTCAGAATGTTTTCTGCCAGGGTAAAACAAGCCGGACTATAACTTTAAACACCAAATACATGGTTCTCTTTAAGAATCCTAGAGATAAGTTACAGGTAGCCATTCTAGCTAGGCAGATGTACCCTGGAAAATCACAATTCTTTTTAGAAGCCTTCGAGGATGCCACCAGAAAGCCGTACGGCTATCTCTGTGTGGACTTAAATACCACAACGCCTGAGACTTACAGATTGAGAACGGATATTTTCCCGCCAGACTGGACAACGGTATATTGTGTAAAACCACAATCAACCCGTAAAAGGCTGTGAATACATAACCAGATCCCTTCATATACGTTGGGGCATGTCTCAGGTAACATGTCTAGCCGCGTAAAGAGAAACCTGCCCCTTTTAAAACTTTTAGTCCAAGCCTCGTCGCAGCACAGAAAAGCTATCCTGAATACAGCCTCTGATGATTTGGTGGCTGCTATAGCTGAAATCGCTCTCAACACCCTAAAAGGTAACATCCCGCTTTCACAAAACCAGATAAAGGTTTTAAAACGGAAGCGTCACGCCATAAAAAGACTGTGTGATAAAAGATTAACCCTTAAGAAAAAAAAGAAGCAGTTGGTGAAACAATCGGGCGGATTTATAGGGCCCTTGTTAAGTTTTGCTATACCGTTGATAACGGATCTTCTGACAAACCGCTGATGCATCACACTGAAAAAATGTACCTGGTCCCTAGTCAACAACTTGAGCACTTGAGAAACCCCGTAGACCGGGAAGAAAATATTAGAACCTCAACCATACTTAGGTTAGACGAAGAAATGAAAAACATACTGCAGAGCCCTGGTATGTCCGACCATGAAAAAGTTAAACGTTATTCAGAAGTGTTACAACGTTATCTCGTGTTGAACAGACAAAGGGATATGGAAAAAGAAAAGCTAAATGTGTATCTACAGGGACCGGTTGATGCTTCAACAACCCCCGCTCCAGAAAATAGTATACCACCTGACTCTGTGGTTCAAGAAGTGTTAAACAGCATCAATACGCGCTATAGGAAAAATGCCGAAGTCCTGCTTAACAAACTGTCAAAAAACAAAAGTGTTGCATCCTGGGTGGGAGATGGTACATTTGTATACCAAGGAACACCTATCAGTGGTTCTAACCTGCTCGACCTCGTTCGCAGTGTTACGCAGACCCATGCTCTTTCAGAGCAAAGAAGGCCCCTAGGCTGGGGGGAGTTCATGCAAACCTTAGCTCAATTAAATATGCCTTCCTCGGTTGTAGGTAACGCAGCCAACAGAGAGGTACTGTTACGCCTCAAGGAGAGCCCAGCTATGAAGGTTCCTGAACTATATACAAAACCTGCCAAGACCAAAGAACTCCTTCCTCATAAAAGACATAAATTATTACCCAGTTACCGGTGGTTGAGTGTATAAAAACATATCTTCAATAAAATAATGTTTTTTAAAAATGAAAATAAAAGACTGCAGACATTTTGATTTTAAGGTTTACTTTTTTTTTTTTAATTTAGAAACAGCATGACATTCATGGTAGGAAACACAGCCCTGGGGTATATGAAATGGGTTTTGAAAAGATCTACACAAGACTTGTTTTTTATTTTTTACAAATTTCAGTACCATTTCATCATTTTGCATTAAATCTTCAGAATACATTTCTAAAATATTTTCAAAAGGTTGCCCTTTACAGCGATGATGTAAAAAAAACACACAGTGATAGCCACAGGCCTCAGACAGCGGGTGCTGTAACTGTCTATTAGAGAATGACACGGGGAGCGATCCCCGCAGCGAACCGCTGCGTGGCTGCGGTTTGGCTGCGGGTTATGGTGACCTCATTAGAAAATCGCTGCAGACGCGGGGACAAATCCTTTCACCGACCGCAAAAACGGTGAATAGATTTGTCCCCGCAGGCCAATGTCCCCCCCTCTAGGAACCGCAATTTACTTGTGTTTTCACCGTGCTCCTCATTTGTCAGATCAACCCTTCCTGCCAATAGAACCCGCCCCCCCCCCCGACGATCGCCCTCACTGGTAGGAGGGTGCCCAACCCCTCCTGCCGGCACCCCCAACGGCCCCCTATATCGCCAATAGGAGGGTGCCCAACCCCTCCTGCCGGTCCCTCCCCCAACAAACCCCGCCATCCCGAAACACCACCCTTAGTCTTACTTTCCAAGTTGGACCGGACAGCTCCTCGCTCGTCTGGCCAGCAGGCCTGCCTCCGTCCAAATGAGGCGGGCCCGCCCCTCCCCTCCCCTGCCTAACCCACAGGATCCTAGGGCCTGATTGGCCCAAGCACCTAAGGCCCCTCCTATAGCGGGAGTGGCTTTAGGTGCCTAGACCAATCAGGCCCTAGGATCCTGTGGGTTGGGCAGGGTAGGGGCGGGCCCGCCTCATTTGGACGGAGGCAAGCCTGCTGGCCATACGTGTGAGGAGCCGTCCGGTCCAACTTGGAAAGTAAGACTAAGGGGGTTCCGGGGTGGGAGGGTTCGTTGGGGGGGGTCCAGCAGGAGGGGTTGGGTACCCTCCTGCCGGCGATCTTAGGGGAGGCCATTGGGAGGACCGGCAGGAGGGGTTGGGTACCCTTCTGCTGCGATTGTCGGGAGGGCCGTTGGGGGGGTCTACAGGAGGGGTTGGGTGCCCTCCTGCCATGATCGCTGGGGGGAGGGGAGACTTGCAGCCGTAGCCGCGGTCACTATGCTAATCACGGCAGGGAGATCTTTGCCGCGATTAGGTACAGCGGCCGCGTCTACTTACCATATAGGCTAACATTGTAAGCATTTAAAGTACATGTCGTGTTTGTTTTTGCATTGCTAGCCCCAGGGGTGGTGGAAGATTAGTGATTGAAAAACTATATGAAAAATAACTATTTTAAATTTAGTGATCAAAATGTGTCAGTTTTGAGAATTTATATTAATTAATTTTTTCTCTGCGTGTTTTGTTTTTGTATAGTTATTAACTAATATTTAACTAAGTTTTAAAGTTTTAAAGTTTTAAAGAATGTTTCCTTTATACGTAAATAAAGAAAAGTGAATGGGATTGCAGTGGCGGTGACGGGGCGGTGAATGGGGTGGCAGTGGCGGTGACGGGGCGGTGAAGAGGATGGTGAGACGGGGACGGGGCGGTGACGGGGATGGTGAGACGGGGACGGGGCGGTGACGGGGATGGTGAGACGGGGACGGGGCGGTGACGGGGACCAATTTTTTCACCGTGTCATTCTCTACTGTCTATTATGATATAATACAGCTTTACAGTGTTTATTGAAAAAGTTCATAATGCTGTTAGGAAAGAATAAACTATCTGGTGGTTGTCCGTAAGAATCAAAAAATTCTCCTGTCCCGTCCCCGGTCACATAGAGGGCCAACCAGTGTTCACCTGGTAGGTTGTGTGGGTGTGTGTTCACGACAATTCCCACAGGTCTCCTTGGTATTTCTAATCCTGTTAACCAGTCACTGGGCAGTACATCTAAAAAAGATTCTGCAACACAGGAGTCCTTCTTTAAAACACGGAAGATCTGTACGGTGTTCATGTTCAAGAATGGTCAAAAAGAACATTCCTTCTATGATTAACTTCTATCACGTTGTCGAAAACTCCATACACAATCATGTTCACAGTGTGAGGTAAAGCTCTGGCAAAACGTATTTCAGCCCGCAGGTTACCGGTTTTGATCAGCGAGTAGTGGTCAGCGCACTCCTGGTCCGGCGATAGGTCAAAGGCTAGCAGCATATAACCTTTGTAAAACTCCTGACGATCAACCAGGAGGGCGTTGTCTTTCAGGTGTTTACCGGTCGCTTGAATAAGCTGCATATATTCTCTCACACAATTTCCATTTTCAAAGTCAGGTTGTAGAGGTTTTCCGGGTACTTGTTCACCATCTACATACAGAGCTGCAAAATTAATATCGTAATGTTTAAAATTGAAAGGGTTTTTAGCGTAATTACCACTGAAAGCGTCGTTATCCACAAAGCCCAACACGATGAGCTTTGGTAACTGCCCCAAAAAGAGATTTTCCTGATTAGTCACACGGGCGCCGGCCGGTATGCTAAACACCTTCAACCCCACACGGTCTATCGCATACTTGGCGTTAGCTTTCAGTAGAGCTTCAGCATGTCCCAAGCGCACTCCAGGGGCCACTTTAACTCTCTTTACAAAGAGGGCAGCGTTTAAGATAAGGAGTTTATAATTTTGGTCAGCATCACCGCTCATTAAACAGAAAGAGTTTTTGTTACGTGACAGTTTTATTTTAAGATCTACGCCATTGATAAGTAGCTTTTCTTGAAAAAATAGATCGCTGTGTAAATGTCCCAACAGTTCCACCTTGTGGCTAGATGCTGTAAAGTGAGCCCTTTCGGTAAAACCCACATTACGTGCACCTATATCTCTAACGTCGTGATGTTCAGCTGTATCCTTATAAAACAGGCCGCTTGTGAACTGTGATTTGAGGGCTCCTTCACCGTAATTGAGGAGCAGCTCTATGAGGGCTCTGTAGGGGTAACAGTTATTACTCTGACTAATCAGCTGGTCTCCCAGGGTAACATCCAATTGGCTAAAAATAGATGCAATCGGGTAGTTTACCAGGGCTACTTTGGCGGCTGCGTCAATGTCTGAACCGTCTTCTTTCACAATTTTACAGGTCAGATGCAGGAGAGTGTTGTTTAAATCAATGTAGTCTTCACCGTGCCCCGCTATGTAGAAGTCCAAAGGTGCTGTTTCCGATAAAGCTGATAATGGTGGTATTTCCACATAGATGCTTTTTTCGATACTGGTTTGGGTTGGGGATAGCTCAAACAGATCTAGTTCTGATTTAACGCATTCTTCAGAGCCGTTGTGTACAAAAGCCATGGTATTTTAGAATATATCACGTTTCGTAGAACGGGTCCTTCTCTTCTTGGATCCGCTGGATAGCTTCTGTGATTTGTTACCTTGAGGTTTCTTTCTTTTAAAAGGTTTTGGAGGTCCTTGCAGAATCTCTTGAGGGTGGGTCCTCTTTCTTTTAACAGCCCGTCTAACCACAGCCAGTTCCGACCCCACCTGCTCTGCGGAATGGTTTATTTTATTTAGAACGGTTGTTGCGACATGGCCCATGACATCTTTAGCTATGTTTTTTGCGGCTCCTTTCACATGTGGTTTAATAATTTCAAAACCCCTTCTCAAAAGCGGTATTGCTTTTTTAAAGAGACTACGAAATACGCCACCTACACCGGCACCGTACATGACAGGGGTTCCGTGATATCCTGAAAGTCCATAACCGGCTTGTGCTGTGTAATAATTTTTGTATGCTTTGGGGTCTCCGTAATCTTTAGACACTAACATTTTAAAACACAACAGTCTTCCTGGGCCGCAGGTGAAGCTTAAGGATCACCTTCCCGTAACGAAATGAGATGTTCCTGTTCTGATCCGTCTTTATTTCAAATGTGATGGTATCGATGTGCTGCTTGTTCACAGGTACATAGTGCGGTTAATCGTACGTGAGGGTGATAAACTTATTCGCTGACCCTAGAGCTGGAACACAGCGCAACAGTTGTACAAAATAGTCACCTACTAACTGGTGCTCTACAATATCGGTGTACACGTAGAGGGTATTAAAGCCGGCCTCGATATTTGCTGGGAAATGAGAAAGCCTTGTATTAACGTTAGCCTTTACCCCCAAAATGGTTGCCAAATCACCCCTTGCAGAAACGGACAAAAACCCATCCATAACAGACCTAGAAATTAAAGCAACCAAATACCCAATCCAGACCTCACTCAGAATCTTGGGAGTGCTGATAGACAGAAGCTGCACTATGCAGACCCAGATCAACAAAACTACCCAAAAAGCATTCTTCACAATGCGCAACTTAAGAAAAATAAGGAAATTCTTTGACAAAGAACACTACAGGATAATTGTACAATCCCTGGTACTAGGTCTCGTGGACTACTGCAATATCCTTTATCTACCATGCCCCACAAACATGATCAAAAAACTTCAAACCGTTCAGAACACAGCCCTTAGACTAATTTACTCACTCGGAAAATTTGACCACATCACCAATGCCTACCTAGACTCACACTGGCTACCGATTCGAGCCAGAATTCAATTCAAACTATACTGTCTACTCTTCAAAGTAATTAACGGTACTGCACCCACCTACCTAAATGACCGCCTAAACCGTAACCTTCCAACCAGAACAAGAAGAACACTGACATCATTCACATACCCACCACTCAAGGGTACTCACCGCAAAAAGCTTTATGATAGCCTCCTGGCAACACATGCTGCAAAACTCGAACCTTCCATCACCAGATTGTTAACCACAACATCAGACCTCAAGACATTCCGTAAAGAAATCAAAACACTGCTGTTCAAAAAATATATACAATCTACCTAACCTCCCTCACCCCATCCCCCAAGAAACCAAAACACTGCCGTCCAAAACATCTTCCGATGTTATTAAGTCTTTACTATCATTCTGTTATTAAGTCTCTATCCTCAAACTGTATTCTCTATTGTCATGTACCATCCTGGAAATGTCCAGTTCTCTTCTTATGTAATCCGCTTTGAACCGCAAGGTACAAGCGGAATAAAAATCACTAATGTAATGTAATGTAATGTAATGTAAATAACAGACTTATCCTCTGATTTTACATGAATTCTTCGCGTATTGGGGTCATATATGATTCTCGGCGGTCTCTCAGACTCATAGGCGCTTCTAATGTCATGATTCATGGTATCCAATAACCTCCCCATGGTCGCATAATATCCTCTCTGGATTGTAAATTGGCGTAAATTTCCTTCTGCAGAGGTGACAACGTACTTTATGTCTTCCTTAATATTTTCCCAAGTATGTGGGTATTGTATTTCCACCAGCCCCGCTTCCCACGGACCCTGTAAGTCCAAAGGCCTAGCTATTTGTATGGTGAAATTAGAGCTGGTATTATGGGGAAACATAGCTGCCGAAGCATTGCTAGGCAATGTGATATAAAAGCCACCGTCATTCATTTTGTTTTTTTTCTCTCTCTGTGCTGCTTCAAAAGACAAAATCAGATGTCTTGAATCTCTGAGGCCTTCACCCAACTGTTAAATTTATCAGGCCACCCCTTCCATTTCACGAGACAAATTTTGTTCTTACCCCCTCCTTTTACTTTTAGAACCTTTTTGATATGGTATATTCTGTCCTCTAGAGGCTTGACTTTTAGTAATTCTTCAGGATAAAAAGAACCTTGTATAGCTTCGCTATCGTAATCCTGTATCTTGTATATTGTTCTCTGACCCCTGTTTAAAACATCTTTTATTATAAATATTTCATCCGTCCATGTTTGTTCGTAACCTTTCTGAAATCTTCCTTTAAGTTTTGATAGCCTTACATGGTCTCCTTTCATTAAGAGATCCTTGGTGGGATCGCATTTGATATTACTGCCGTAGACTGTTTTCCAAATCTGCAAAGAGTTTGAGGGTGTCACATCTACAGGCCTCGCCTGTATCGTTCTGTGAAAACTATAATTATAGCTGTGCACTATAGCCTGTAGGACGTCTTGATAAGTAAAGGTATTATGGGCTGTAAAATATCTCCACATTTTGGATTTTAAAGTCCTGTTAAATCTTTCCACTACAGCTGCTTTAACATCATTATGGGTCACAAAATGGCTAACACCTTTTTGTTTTAATAAATTCTTCAGAGACTTATTTAAAAATTCTTTACCCTTGTCTGTTTGAAGTATTTCAGGTGTACGTCCTAAATTAAATATTGTTTCAAAGGCTTCGGTGACTTCATGAACGGTTTTTGTTTTTAAAGAAACGACCCATGCATATTTTGACAGGATATCTATTACCGTTAAGATGTATTTGTAACCGTTGTTATAACGGGCAAAGGCTGACATGTCGACTAAGTCACTTTGCCACTGTCTGTCAACTTCCGACACAATTGTTTTATTTCTTTTAAAATGGATTCTAGCCGGTCTGTGTAAATTGTATGCGTTTTGACCGGTGATCCAATCCACCACATCTTTTCTCCGGACTGTTATATCACTCTTTTTAGCCGCTTGAAGTAGAGGGTTAATGCCTCCATAGCTTCCTGTCGTGTATGGATCATAATAAATTTGCTTCAATAAAGATTCCTTCATAGCTCTGCCTTTTTAACAGAGCCCTGTTAGGTGACAGCTGCTTTTGGTTTTGTTTTGTTTTTTCAGATTGTTAAGACAACAGTAGGGGGCCGGGACAAGTTCAGACATGTTTTAACACACCTCCACCTCTCTCCCCCTTGGCTTTATCAGGGGAGGAGTGCTGTAAGGGGCTTATCAGCTGTTACCATGACAATAGGGGAGCTGGCCCATTAACCATTAGCTCAGAATTCCTACTGAAAAGTGTGTTAAAAGCAAATGCAACCTTTTCTCGTTTGTTTCTGCCCCTGCTCTGTTTTAAAAGCAGGAAAGATTTTGTGAATGCCTTTTGTTTTGTGATCTGCACTATCCGTGAGCTCTTAAACCCTGTCTTTTAACTAAAAACTGTTAAAATAAAGACGCTTCTTTTCTGGCCACATCATTTCCAGGTGGGGGTTTTTGACTAAGTCTGTTTCCCCTATTTCCGCCTACGTGGTCAGAAAAGCGCATTTCCGCCGCGTCATTTACCCTATTTCCGCCTACGTGGCCAGAAAAGCGCATTTCCGTCGCTTCATTTACCCTATTTCCGCCTATGTCATCAGAAAAGCGCATTTCCGGTAGGGGCAGGCACTCCCATTTCCGGTGATGTCATCAGAAAGCGTATTTCCGGGGTTAAACACGCCCCCATTTCCAGTGATGTCATCAAAAAGTGCATTTCCGGGGTGGGACATGAGGGGTGGGGCAATGGGAGGGGCGGGGCTTGAGGGGCAGGGTCATGGGTGGGGGTGGGGCCATGGGCGGGGCTACCACCATTCATTCCTATGGGAGGGGTGGGGCTTAGGTGATGAGTGGGGCGGGGCCATGGGTGGGGGCGGGGCCATGGGCAGGGCTACCACCATTCATTCCTATGGGAGGGGCGGGGCATGGGCGGAGGCTAAGGCTGGACAATGGGTGGGGCTTAACCCAGAAGTGAACGCTGATTGGTCGATCCTTATCTCTGACAGCTGTCAATCATTTTGACATGAGGTGTACCCATTATACTACTCATGTCTGATGATAAATGATAAAGGTGATGACAGATAAGCTCTAGACAATAAATAGAAACTGGCTAGATGACTACAGTGCCTCTCTTGGGTAATATTATCTGGATGTGCAAGTAATGGTGTACATGTTTAGCACATTAATTTTTACCTGCAACTACTTAGCTTTGTATATGAGACATCTTACTGTGCTGCCTAGATAATCTGTGTTCCAAGAGAAAGCATAGCAAAATTGATTAATTTAAACCACTACATAAATGATTATTTTCTGCATACAGTAGATAAAAGTGAAACAAAAAACTATAAAGAGAGCTGACTATGATTAAAGGATTTCAGGAAAAGACAAAAATACCGACTGTAGTAGCTTCTTAGGTGACTTGACAATAGTCTACAAGAAGACTATTCCTAAAAGTAAAATAACGTATAGATCCCCAGCACATTCTTTAGCTCCATGTGTCACTAAGATGATTGTCCTTTATTTCCTTTATTATATGATGTACGTAAAATAGTCAGGGATTTTCCCTCAATAATGATGTTACTCTATCACTGAGCAGCAAAAGGTGCTGGCTCGGTAGTGTGGAAAATACAGCTCCCAGGATGCACTGAGATCAGCAGTCCTGCTGAGTCACAGGGGTGGTCCTCAGGTAGGGAAGAGAATATATGCATAAGCCTGAGATCAGTTCAGAGAGGTACTTGAGTGAGAGAGGTGAACTTCAGATTTTTCCCTAGACACCATCTGAAGGCAGAGCTGTGGGAAAAGGACCGATGTCCTGTACTGCTTGGCTGAGGTAAGCCAAGCTAACTTTCTGTAAAGTATGAGGAAGAATAAAAAGTGTTTTCTTCATATGAGACTATGTTGTGTCCTAACCTCGTCTCTCCAGTACATGTGCTTCCTTATCAGATGAGACATGTGTTTTCATTTTCCAAAAAAGACAAAATCTTTTCAAATACAGTAATTTCTTCCAGATCAATATTTTAACAGGTACAACAAGGAGTTTGTTGGGACTTTTTTTTATTTTAACAGCAGCTTCAGTATTTAAAACACATACATACAATATACTCAGCATCACTACCCAGAAGAGTCCTTTTGAATATCTGGTACCTGCATTTTATTTCATAAAGCTTACATGGCATAATACCAATAGAATTTATATACAGTCATATTTTATATATGAAAGGTGAATAAAATTGGCATTCTAAGTTCTGATCTCTTTTTCTATCTGATATACATGCTGTCCTTCTTTACTGACTTAAAATATATATTACCACATTTATAGTACTGGTGTAATTATGAAATAAATTCATGAAATAAATTAAATGGCTTCTAATATTTGTTGCTGTATAATGAGTCATAAAAAAATTATAGTCTCTATTGCATACTAGAACTCTGACTGCTTATTTAATCATAAATTTATTTATATCTAAGCCTGCACCTAGCCTTATGAGCTTTAGAAGGAAGCTCTCTGACACAGTGCAGGATAAGGTACAGCAATAAAGCTGAAATATTGAGAATATCCCTGTTATAGTATGTGAAGAACCAACAAAAAACCACAAATTTTTACCTAAACAAAAATTAGAAAGGGGGCGCGGGAGTGGTAAAGGACCATAGAATGCAAACCTGCCATGTAACTTTCACTCCAAAACCAAACTCTATAAGCTAGACTCTACAGTATACCAGGGGTGCCCACACTTTTTTGGTTTGCGAGCTACTTTTAAAATGACCAAGTCAAAATGATCTACCAACAATAAAAATTTAAAAAAAAACATAAAGCACACTGTACACACAGAAAATGTTAATTATCATTTATACAAAAATGTAGTGTAATTTAGGTTTAACAGAAGGATTTCATTTATTCACATCAAAAGATACAACAGACAAAAAATATAATAACAAGATGGAGAAAAACAAACCTCATACACAGGTGGCCGGGACTACACAAGTACCCTAAGCCACCTGTATCATCACTGGTTTGAGAAAAAACTCCGTACATAAATATATAAATGTCCTCTCATTCTTTTCAAAATTCAAATTTTATATTTCCAAATTTCATTTTGCCATAAGTATCAAAAAATATATATAAAGAGAAGGAATTCCAGTCCAATCTGTTTAAAACTGTTTGTAATGGCAACAGCCTGGTATAAATATAGATGTAAGCACTTCTAAATGGTAACGTGAAAACAAACAATATAAAACTTGGAAAATCTCATCTTAGTTTGCAGCAGCAAAACATATTGTTATCCAATGGCCGCTTCCCTTGAAAAAAAATCCTATTTTATATTCAATAAACCTTTTAAGTTATAACACTAACCCCCTCTTTTACAAAGATGCGCTATGCTTTTTAGCATGCACTAAATATTACCACACGCTAAACACTAACGAGTGCATGTTATCCTATTGGTGCGTTAGCGGTTAGTGCACGTGTTGATTCAACGCGTGCTAAATCCGCGCTAAAACACTTATCGCGCCTTTTGAGCAGTAGTGGCTCGTGGCCAGTAGGGGGTGATGTCTATGGGACGGTAATGGAATGGACGTCAGGACATGATAGTGCAGTATTTTGTGGAATTTTTCTACTACAGCGCCTGCTTTTCATATGATTCTGGGTAACTCTAAACAGATACAAGCATATGTGTTAGTTAAGGCCACGCCCAATAGAAGCGTACAAAAAATTGGTGAATAAAAATCTGAATATGGATGTAGCCAAGGCCAGAAAAACACACTACAGATTAATATTAAGGAAAAGCATAATGATATTCTTTTTATGTACTTTGCTATTAAGCTAGATCATAAAGGAAATCTGGATATACATGAACTCCATCTTGAGGCAGTGAACTCCATTTTGTGTTCAGCCTATATCCCTAGTCTTTGTTCAGGTTTTTCCCACTTCTAGCCTCGTGGTTCTAATTGATACCAGATGTGCCTTAGGCTGGTTAGGAAGGGCATATTAGATTACGTATCCCAATCTGAGATATAACATGCATTAAGAATGAATGAAATACATGTTATGAATGTTTGGGGCCCCTGAATATGTGATATGTGGTGATATGAATGATTTGTAAAAGGAGGGGTACTTAAAAGTGAAATGTTTTATATAAGGAACACTAAGGAAAAATCCTAAAGCAACATCTGGAAATAATTAGAGTCAGACAGTGTATGTGTATTTCACTGTATGACAGTGTATGTGTATGTGTATGTGTATGTGTATTTCACTGTATGACAGTGAAATTTGAAGCTGTCAGCTCAGAGAGAAGGGGGAAACAGCCCCTCCTTCTCCTTTATTGTACTGATAGGGAGAGCTGAGAATTTCTCAGCACTTTTTTTAACAAATGCAGGTTCTCTTAATATATCTTTTTGAAAAGGACAAAAAGAATATTGGATATGTAATAAAATGTTAATGTATATTCAGAAATGAATGTAAAAAAACAAACAAACATGAATTCTGAAATTTTAAACATGTAAAGGAATTTTCTTTGTCTAAATTTAAAGACCACCTCTGTTTTTGATTGACTGGCGGCCAATGATGTCACACTGGACTGAAGGTATATAATGGGGAGCTTCGAAGTATCGGGTTGAGTTTGTTATCAGAAGGCCAGCATTTTGGCAACTATAATGACCTCCCGCTAACGCAACTAGCCTTTTGAGTTCCATGATGGATAAATAAAAGCAATATTATTTTGGTAAACCTTGCGTTATGCGTCATTTCCATGTTTTTGTTATTTTGCACACCTTGAGTGAAAGCTAGCAGCTTAATTGGCAGCTGCAGCTTTATGAGTGCGCTGGTGTCTCATTATCCATGCTCACTTTGTAAAAGAGGCCCTAAATCAATTACTTTCTAAACATCATAAAACTACACAAGCTTCATAACACAGCAGCAACTGAAGTGATGGCATACTTATCTCTAAAGCATATAGTGGTGACACACTTGTCTTTAAAACTCATAGTGGCAACAGTTATTTTTTAAGCTCAATGAAGCCATCCGTTTCACCAAACAGGCTTCTTCAGAAACTGAAGGTTGATTGCCACAATACTTTCCACTTTATTGCATTATCAGGAAGTGACTTAACTGAATGCTGCATTTCCAGACATGCAATTCAAGACATGCCAGGCCACGTGCATTCAGCATGTAGCACACACATTTATGTCTCTTTTCACATTCACTGGGCATCAAATTGGCAGATGATGTTTAATGTGAGCAAGTGCAAAATGGTGCATGTGGTTAAGAGGATCCCGAACTATTGCTATGTGATGCTGGATTCTGAGTTAAGAGTCACTGCCCAGGAAAAAGATTTAGGTGTCATTGTTGAGAATACGTTGAAACCCTCAGCTCAATGTGCAGCAGCTGCTAAGAAAGGAAATAGAATGTTAGGAATTGTCAGGAAAGGAATGGAAAACAAAGATGAAAATATTATTTATTTATTCAATTTTCTATACCGTTCTAGGAGAGCTCAGAATGGTTTACATGAGTTTATTCAGGTACTCAAGCATTTTTCCCTGTCTGTCCCGGTGGGCTCACAATCAATCTAATGTACCTGGGGTAATGGGGGGATTAAGTGACTTGCCAAGGGTCACAAGGAGCAGCATGGGTTTGAACCCACAACCCCAGGATGCTGAGACTGTAGCTTTAACCACTGTGCCACACTCTCCTTCTATCACTCTATGGTACAACCCCACCTCAGATATTGTGTGCAGTTCTGCTAAATCTCAAAAAAGGTATAGTAGAAGTAGAAAAGGTACAGAGAAGGGCAACAAACATAATAATAATTTATTCTTGTACACCGCCAAAGCCATAATAATTTGAGGCGGTTTACAATAAGAAGTACTAGACAATCAGTGAAAAAAAATACAATACAAATCTTCAGAAATACATACAAGATAAAAGGATAAAAGATTAAAAACAGTGAATCAGGTTAAATACAGATCAAACTGTGTTTTTACTAATTTTCTAAGTAATAATATTACCCAAACAGGCATTCAATTTGCCTGCCCGAAATTCAAGAGTTCTATCTAGAAATCTTTTAAAGCGACAAGCATTTACTGTTGGGTAAGCAAACATATGGATTCTGCATGTAGGCCTGTTAAAATGGTCTAGAAAAAGATGAGAGACCAGGGGCTCCTTTTACGAAGCCACGTTAGCGGTTTAACGTGCATAATAGTGCACGCTAATTTGCCGACCACGCTAGCCACTACCACCTCCTCTTGAGCAGGCAGAAGTTTTTCGGTTAGTGCGGGGGTTAGTATGCGCTAAAAAGGTGCATGCGATAAAGCCGCTAATGCGGCTTTGTAAAAGGAGCCCCAGGTACTCAGGAGCCATACCAAATATTGATTTAAAACAGATACAGGAAAATTTAAACAAAACTCTTGCCTCCATCAGTAACCAATGTAGTTTTTGATAACAGGGAGTAATATGTTCCCATTTTTTTCAAACCCAAAATCAGCCGAACTGCTGAATTTTGAATAACTCGAAGCTTTTCAGTGTTTTCTTATATGTACCCAAATAAATAATATTGCAATAGTTGAGCATACTTAAAATGGAAGACTGAACTAGCAGACAAAATGATGCTACGTCAAAATATTTTTTAATGGTTCGGAGTCCAATGTCACTCCCAAAATTTTTATAGAATCGTCTATAGGAAAATCCTAACCATTGAAAGATATTGGCGTATCTTTAATTTTGTCATTAGGGCTCACCACAAAGAATTGGTAATAAACAGAAAACAGAGAAAGTCACTTGTGTACTTAAATGCTCGACTGCAGGTAGTGCTATAGCAAATATCATCAAAGATAACTGGAAAATCATCAAGACAAGCCCTCTGTTTCAAGATACAGATATACAAATTGCCTTTTCTAGAGAAAGAAACCTGAAAGAAATTTTATCTCCGGCGGTTTGTCCTCCAGACATTTCACATAGCTTATTACCGAATGGTTTTTTCAAATGTGGCAAATGTAATGTTTGTCAGATCACACTACAATTGAAAGAATTCATCAGTCCTAAGGACGGTAAAATATATAAAATTCACCATTTTCTCACCTGTTCATCAGATTATATTATTTATGCCATTATCTGTCCATGTGAAAAATGGTACGTGGGGATGTCAACTAGGCCCTTTAAGACCAGGATAGCCGAACACAAATCGAATCTAAAATGTGGAAGATTGACAGCCCCCCTTGTTGAACATTGCAACACATTGCAACATAAATTCACAGATCTCCAATGCTTTTGTTTTGATAGAATCACACCAAATAGTAGAGGAGGAGACCGGAGGAGACTATTATTACAGAAAGAGTCCCGCTGGATTTTCAAGTTGGGCTCATTGAAACCAGAGGGCTTAAACAGCACAATAGAATGGAGTTCTTTCTTTTAATTTACAGCCTTTATAACAACAAGTTTGGAAACTCCAATGGAGGTTTCCTATATGAGAGTTTTAAATATAGGACTATAGTTAGGTAACTCCTTAAGAATTATGAATGTTTTAAATTTGAAACTATAGATGTTTAACTCGTCTTGACACGTCATGAATAATTAATGAGGTAGTCTTTTAAGCGCATGTGCAGCGTACCAACACCGCCAGCGCCATTTTATGCTATTAAAATCAGAGAGCAGAGCTGCCCAGTGAGTACCGTCGTAAGAGTATGTTTTGAATGTTTATAGTATAAGTTTTAGCATTTCTCAGTAGCACTATTTTTTACACTGGTTTTTATAATGTTTGCAGTTAAAAGTCACGATCCCTGAGGAAGCCGAAGGTTCGGTGAAATGGGTCCTGTTGGGCTTTGACAGCGCTTTAACATAAGTGCTGTCTTAAACCTTTATATTGACATTTGAGCACTGTATACGATTTGGATTAGGTGCACTAAGCATTTGCACTTTATATTTATTATAAACACAGAACCCTATGAATGATATCTTTTGCCTATACACGCTGTTATCAGAAATCGTCAATGATTTAACAGTTCAGGTATCTGAGGGTACTGTAAGAAACTATAAACTTCTATATGCTCAAGTCCTTTTCCTGTTGAAAAACTCAGCCAAGGCATCTGCAGATGGGGAAGAGTCTAAAGTTAGGTAAGAACAGGCCTGTATATCATAAAGATTGTTGGATTCTTTTTCATTATTTATTTATCATTTTTCAATAACATATCAAGTATCTACTTGTACAGAAAGGTAAAGTTAAGCAGAAAATAAAATACAATACAGATTATAATCTACTATCATAAGAGAGAGAGAGAGAGAAAAAAGAAATATATAGCTTAACTTTAACTCAAGTCCTCAATAAGGGTCCAAAATGTAGAATAAGCGAGAATATAACAAAGAAATAAAAGCAAAAAACTAACAATTATGTTAGCTGAGAAAGGAAATCAAACATTCTAAGAGTACTCATATTTCCCCTCCTTTTTTCAGGCGAGCCGCTGACAAGAAGGTTGTCAGTTGGCCAAGATCAAAGAAAACATATTTTTGCATTTGATACAATATCACACATTTACATGGGTGACGAAGGAAAAGGTTGCCCCAAGAGCAATAACACCTGGCTTTAACAAGTTTCAAGTTTATTAGTTTTTAATATCCCGATCATAAAACAAATATCTGACCGGTTAACAATAAAATTTAAAATAGAATAGAAAGGACTAGTTGATAGTGTGTTGGAAAAGTTAGAGAAAACATATAAAACATATACTGACAAACCTGACCGTGAGGAAGAATAGGAAGGAAGGGAAAAGTTACATAATATAAGAAGAAATGCGATAGAGGGAAGGGATAGAACATGAGGGATAAGGGTACATGGTATAAAAGGTATGCGCTGAAGTAAAGGTTAGTTTGGGAAAAAGATAAATAAGTAAACAAAGTATAGATTAAGATTTATCGAAGGCATCTTGAAATAGGAAAGTTTTAAGATTAATCTTAAATTTTTGTAAATGAATTTCATCCCGAAGAAATTGAGGGAGAGAATTCCATAATGTGGGGGCAGTTATAGCAAAGTTAGTTTTCCTAGTATAGTAGGATTCTTTTAAAGAAGGAATGAAAAGGAGTTTTTGGTCTGTAGATCTTAATGAACGGGGAGAACTTTGGGGTATTAATAGTTTATCAAGAAATAAGGGCAGATGGGAGAGTTTGATTTTAAAAGAGAGCAATATGATTTTATAAATTATACGGTGGGTGACTGGGAGCCAGTGAGCCTCTTTAAGAAGGGGGGTGACATGTTCAAATTTTCCTATTTTGTTAATGAGTTTAATTGCGGTATTTTGTATGAGTTGCAAACGTCGAAGTTCTTTTTGGGGTAGTCCATTTAAAAGAGAATTACAGTAATCTATGTGAGAAATGACTAGAGAATGAATTAGGATATTAATCGAGTCAGTATTTAGAATGGAGCTAAGGGAACGGATGATACGTAATTTAAAGAAACATGTTTTTACAACTGAACTAATGTGGTCATGGAAAGTAAGCTCTCTATCTAAGATTACGCCTAGTAATTTTATTTTAGTATCCATAAATAAAGGTGTAGATTTAATGTAAATTGTTCCTGGTAATGTTTCGGATTTTTTAATGGGGAAAAGGAGACCACAGGATTTATCAATGTTGAGTGAAAGTTTATTAGAAAAGAGCCAATCACTTATGGTATCTAATTTGGTATTTAGATCATTAATATCTGAGGGGTTTAAAGTATTAATCGGATAAAGCAGCTGTATATCGTCGGCATAAGCGAAAATTGAGAATCCTAATGACTGGGCAAGAGAAAGAAGAGGGGAGAGAAAAATATTGAATAATAACGGGGATAGAATAGAGCCCTGAGGAACTCCAAAGGTTTGAGTTACCAGAGAAGAGGTTTGGTTTTTTACATGAACTTTAAAGTTACGTTGATGAAAGTAGGATATAAACCAGTTGAGAGCATGACCTGTGATATTACAATCTGCTAATCTAGATAGAAGTAGAGAATGATCAATGGTGTCGAATGCTGCAGATAAGTCGAGAGAAATTAATATAACCGATTTTAAGTGATCGTGAAAGTATTGTATAGTTGTAATGAGACCAAGTAATGATAATTCAGTGGAGTGTGATGTTCGAAAGCCAGTCTGATAGGGATGTAGGGCATGTGTTTGATCGAAGAATTCAGATAGTTGAGAATGAATAATTTTTTCAGTGACTTTAGAAATTAAAGGCAGATTGGCAATAGGACGATAGTTTTTGGGTAAGGAAGGATCAATGTTATATTGTTTAAGTTTAGGGAAAACTAGAGCTGTTTTCCATGCAGTAGGAACGTAACAATCAGAAAAAGATTTGGAAATCATTTCTCTTATATAGGGATCGAAAAAAGAAAAGAATTTTTTGAGAAATTGTGGAGGAAAACTTTCGGTAATGTTATTGGGAGAATTTATAGATTGTAGAACGGAGAATAGTTGAGTTAATGAAGGTACTTTGAAATTAGAGAAAGAACTGAGAGGTAGGAAAGTTAAATCTTTATTAGTAGGAATCGAAAAAGCAGGAGGAGAAGGTCCGAGATGAGTTCGAATAGTGGTGACTTTGTTGTCGAAGAATTGAGAAAGTTCATCAGCAGATGGTAAAGTTGAAGCAGGAGGAGGAAGTTTTTTTTTAGAATATTTTGAAAGAGATTGGGCAATGTTAAAAAGAGTGGATGAATTACTAGTGGTAGAGATAAGTTTTGAATAGTAGTCCTTTTTTGTCTGTTGAATGGTCTTTTTGTAGAGAGAAGCTTTTTCTTTATAATAGAGAAGGTGACTGTTATAAAGAGTTTTACGCCATTTGTTTTCGGCCGAACGGACCTGTCGACGGAGGAGAATCAAGTTTTCATTAAACCAAGGTTGGTGTTTCTTTGAGGGAGGGTTGAGAGTGGGTTTATTTTGTTTGACGGTTTTGGGTGCTAGTGAGTCTAGTAAGGATTTCGTAGCAGTTTCCCAATTAGAAAATTGTTCTGCAATTGGAAGGGAGGAGAAATCTTTGAGATTTAGGTCAAAGGAGGATTGGATGGCAGAAAGAGTTATATTATTCATATTACGGGTGAAAAAGGAATTATTTGTCTGATTGATGGGTTTTGATTGTGTTGGAATGTTTAATTGCCAAATAATCAGAGTATGATCTGACCATGGTACAGAAATGAAATCGAAATTATGAAAAAGAAAGGTCAAGGTAGTTGGGCATAAGATCATGTCCAAAATATTTCCTGCAGAATGTGTGGGCGTATGGATGAGAGGCGATAGTGATAAGTCGGAAATCAAGGTTAGGAGTTCAGAAGTATTATAGTGATTAGGGGAGTTAAAGTGAATGTTAAAATCTCCGAGAATTATTGATTCAGGATAGGCGATATTGAAATCGGTTAAAGTGGAAATAAGAGATGAAAGGGAGATTTTAGTTATTGGCGGGGGTAAATAGATAAGGAGAAAGTTAAGAGGGGAAGGAAGTCTAATTGAAAATTGAAGAGATTCAATAGGATTGTGAGAGAAGAGTTTGGAGGTATTTACCTGAAGAGGAATTGAAGTGTGATGTATAATTGCTAATCCACCTCCTTTTTTGTTGTGGCGGGGTTAAAAAAATGCTTTATAATTAGGTGGGCAAGCCTGAGTGAGGTAAGCATCATCTCCCTGAGTTAACCATATTTCTGTTAGGCAGAGTATTTGAAGGTTATGTTGAATAATAATATCATGAATTAAATGATGTTTGTTTTTTATAGAGCGAACGTTTATTAAACCTGAATTGAATGTAAGAGAGTGATGGAGTTGATTGAGATAGGGATTGGAGGGGGAATGAATTGGGATGGAAATGTATTGTCTTGAGCGTGGTTTGACTTGATTTTTACAGAGCGTGGATTTAACATAGCGACGGTCCCAAATAGTTGGGATGAAAGACATGGTATTTGAAGTAGTAGATGAAGTAATATGAGAGGCAAAGTCAGAGCAGTGAAAAATCAAGAAAGAAAAGATATATATATAGAAAGAAAGACATAAGGGTCTAAGAAGGGAGGAGAAAGTAAACAAGGGTGTAGTAGGATGAGGGTTATGACGTGAAGTTAATAAGAAGTGAAGGAACTGCATGAAGGAGCGCATAAAGGAGCAGGACCTGCTCCTTAGGTGCGCTCCTTTGGCGCGCGCCTTTGCGGCATGCGCCGCAAAGCAGAGAAATTTATGGGGGACGTTACCAGCGGGGAGCTGGTAATCTGAGGAGGAGGTGGAGGCACTCTGGCGTTGGGGCTCAAGGTGGTTTCCAAGCCCAGGGAGAATGCCTCCATCTCGCCCTGGCACATCTCCAGTGGGCGTACTGACGCTCAAGTGATATCCTGCATTCAGCACAGAAGCTCATCAATATTGCCGAGACCGGCTGGGCCCGAACACCGCGAGGCTCCAGCAGCACTGCGGCCTCTCCGCTTCGGCATGCTGCAGGTAAATTTTCTTTATTGAAGAGAAAAAAGCGATAGTAGTCGAGCACTATGTAGCGAAGCACTCTGCTAACCGATCCATCCGCCATCTTGGATCCGTAGTTAGAGTCCTCATAAAGATTGTTAACTAGTTCAAAAAGATTTTTACTATTAATATTTGATGTTCCAATTTTTTGGGCGTAAAACTTAGTACGTTTCTCTACAACATGATAAAGAAGATGGGACAACTCCCCTATGAAGAAAGGCTAAAGCGGATAGGGCTCTTTATTGGGTGTTAGGTTCATCAAGCCTCTCCAAACTCAGCTCTCACACCCTCTTCAATCTTAATAAATTATGAGTGAGCTAGGGAGAGCCATGGAAGTGGCTGATTCTGATTTTTGGAACACCTGCTACATGCAACTAATATGCAGTTTATCACAGATTATCACAGGACCCTGTCCCCATGTCATTCTCTACTCCCAAACCATGGAGCAAGCAATAAAAAATTGTCTTTTCTCTTTGCTTTCCTCTACATATTGTGGTACGCAGCCTATGCCTGCTAGGTGTGTCCCTAGTACAGAGCCCTGTTTAAAGGCCAACCCTTCCCCCAGTGTTACTGATAAACCTTTTCTTGATTCTCCTGATGCTATTTCTCCCTTGCTCTCTAGAGGGAGTCAGAGAGCACGAGTGCAGAACGCCCATCCCCCTCTCAGGCCCAGGGTGCTGATAGGAAATACTTCCCACCTGAGGGTTGGGGGCGGGGCTGCAAACTAGTTGCCCAGAGAGGAAAGCTCCTGGGAAGTCAGTTAAAGGGAGGAGAGGCACAGGACAAACAGGAGAGCTCAGGGCTGGGAGATACTGATGGCAGTTCTCCACTTGAATGTATGGAGCTGATGGAAGCCGGAGAAGAAATTGCTTCCAAGGAGAATGAAGAATCCCAAGCCATGGAAATTGACCTAGATTCTTCTGCAGCTCCAATGAGTGAAATTCTTCCAATGGAAGTGGGCTTCATGGAAGGCAAGCCGCTCGAGGAATAAATGTGAGTAGCTGTGACCTTATTATATGAGGGACTTCCATGATTATGCATTGCCCTGTGGGAGCTTTGGTAATCAAGAGCTCCAGAAGATTTGAAAGACTTTTGTGAAAAATTTTTTTTGTGTGTTTCTCTTACATGAGAAAGGACTGAATCCAGCCCAGGTAATGGGGGTGCGCCTCACGTATTTTGTGGTGGGATTGTGGGCCTGTTTGGCAGTATATCACCATGTGAAGCGCACTACCTGCCCAGTATTCTAGCAGCTGGGTAAGTCACAGCCGTAGCTCTGACTAGTGCTGTGGTAGTCAATTCAAAGACTGTTTGCATTTTGAATATTTTGTTTTTCATTGCTGAGAAATGAGTAAGGGCTGAAGCCAATAGCCTGAGTTTTGGAAAGACTTGAACTGTTGAACATTTCCACTTTTTGGACAGTTTGCTGTTTTGTGATATTTTTTCTTTTTACTGTTTTGGGACTATTTGCTAATCACAGGAATATCCTGACAAGGTTCATGTTTAATACCAATGAAAGAATAAATCCTGAGTTTAATTTAAGCAACTATACTTACCTGGTGTGGCTGTATTTTTCTTCCACTAATTTTCCTTGTGCAGCCCACCCTGGCTCACAAGAGCACAACTCCCGTGTCCCAGCCGCTCAGGGCCCATTGTCCTGAGGCGGTTGGTGACAATATACCTTGCTTCTCCCCGCTCCCCACAAGCTGTCTTCTCCCATCTTACTTTTCTCCCATATCTGCCTTTTTGTACTACCCTCCCCCGATATTTGTCAGTGTCAGTCCCCTTCCAGCCTCCTTCTAGCTCCATAACCAGCATCAGTCACTTCTTGTTCCAGCCCCCTAGCCCCCATTATCAGCCTTTCCCAGCCCAAGCACCATTATAGGCTCAGCCTCAGCTCTCTCTCCCAGAATCAGTTCTTTTCCAGTCCCAGCCCTCCTTTGCCCCATCATCATTCTCTAACCCCAGTAGCAGTCTCCTTCCAGTCCTAGAACTGTCCCCTTCTAGTCCCAGCCATCACTCAGAATGAGGCTTCTCCCTGTCCCAATCCTTCAGCATCATTCTTTCCATTCCCAGGCTCCATATTAATCCTGTACACAGTGGTGGGAGTTTATTCCTAAGCCCCTGCTATTGAGCCATGCTTCTGCTGCCATTACCACTGTCACCACAGCATTTTTAAAAGGTGAGAACAGACACTTCCTATTTTCTGATAAAAACAGGAGATTCTTGTTCTCATGTTTAAAACCTGCCATGGTGCCAGCAGCAGCATTGACAGCATGCTGAAAAACAACACATTGATGTGAGCCAAAAATAAATCTCCTACCACTGTGAGCAGCGAGCCAGCAAGGTAGACTTTTGGCACACTTAAATTTGGGCACCCTGAGCCAGTATCTTGTTGAATTGCCCCTTAAGCCAGTCCCAATGCAAAGAAAGGTTTTGCTCATAGGCAACTGCAGTCTACTGAATATGAACTTGAGCCTACCAGTTGCAAAATCAGCAAGGAATAAATGATTCATGCATGCTCTATACAAGGACAATCTATTTAGGAGGAGGCTACTCTGGATCTGGTACTGACAGATACAGTGTCACTAAAATTATATTAAGAGGAAATTAAGAGTGAAGTGATCATTTTAGTTTATGGTTCAATATCAAACACAGGCCTGAATAGAACCATATTAGGAGTAGAGATTGGGGGTTCAGCAAGGCTATCTAAGATCACTGAGAAGGCTTTATTGGAAATTTAAGAGCTGGAGGGTATGGGAGAACTATGGTCAACAATTAAAAGAAGTATTGAAGAGACAACACACTATTATTATTATCTATTTATTACTAATTTCTCTCTTACAGTATTAGGTATATTACACAAAACATCTATATTCATTAAAACACAATTTAAAATATTGTAATAAAACATTAAAAAGTGTTTTCCCCTTTAGGAGTATCTGTATCTCTTTGTAATGCTGATTAATAAAAGTAAAAAGAGAAAGAGATAATATGGTTCTTAAAGGAGGCAGCATAAAAAGGAACAAGATATTATTGCTTAAAAATATAAAAATAATAAAAAATAATAAATGCTGGAGGAGGAATGCCAAAATGACAAAGAAAACCTATGGGAAACAAGAAGGCCAATTTGATGAAGTACCTGCATGGAGAAAAAATAACTCAGTCAATTAATCGAAAGATAATTTTGGTAGATGAATAGGAAGAAGTAAAATATAAAAAACTGAAAAGAGTAATAAGTAACTTAAACGGAGAAAGGGAGGTTTACAAAGATGTTTACAGAAGAAGGGGGAGGTGGCATATGTAGCACAGAAAAAAGTCATTAGGAAGAAATATTTGAAGAATGCCTCCAAATAACAATGAATAACCTTCAGCCTTGGATCCCCCTTAATTAAACTTAAAGCCCCCTATGCCCCCTCCTCTAGATTTAGATAATTAACTCAGAAATCATGATTACCCTAACATCACCACTTCCCAAAAAAATGATCATGTAAAAATGCATGTGATAAACTTGACTGTATTAACTGATGATCCAATGCAGCCATATTTCAGCTACAATTGCCTATCTGAGAGGTTCAACATTAATGACATCATACAGCAATAAAGTATCATTTATAAGGCTCTAGAATGGTCGACCTGGCTTCTTAGTAGCCATCACAGCAAGTATGGTAGTGGCAAAAGCTGAATTCCACTTTGGCATTTTATAAGAAAAATCAGACTATCAAATGTAAAAAAAAAGTAGAAAAATTAAAAAAGGAATTATAGTTGTGAAGATAGGGATATAACTTTGGATATGAAAAGCAATTAGATGTGAATATCCCCTGACTTTAATTAATATCAAAAGACATGAATAGGTAAGTTGTTCATAGGAAATAGTCATACTATTATAAAAGGGTCTCACTGGTAAATAATCCCATTAGTGTTAATTACCGGTAATAGTTCATGATTGAATTTAAAATCAGAAATTGATAGTAATTTATGGAGCTTAATTAAATGAGTTAAAGCTTTTAGCAGAGATTAAATTTAATTGAATCTAAGAGAGCCAATAAAGCTAAAAAAAAACTTCACCCATGTATAAGAAACTAAGGGCTCCTTTTACTAAGCTGTGTTAGGGCATTAACGCGCGGAATAGTGCGTGCTACAATGCCGTGCGCACTAGACGCTAACGCCAGCATTGAGCTGGCATTAGTTCTAGCCGCGTAGCACAGAGTTAGCGTGCGTTAATCTGCTGCATGCGCTAAAAACTATAGCGTATCTTAGTAAAAGGAGACCTAAGGGGTCAATATTTAAAGGTACCTAAGTAGTGTCACACTCCCCTGCCCCAGATGGGGTTCTGATGAAGATTCATTCTCTCTGTGCCTTGAGAAGATGTTGGTTCCTTGTAAGTAGGGTTACCATATGACTTCAGAAAAAGGAGGACAGATTGAGACATCCGAGTTTTACTTCCATTGCTTTCAAGGGAAGTAAAACCCTGATGCCTCAAACTGTCCTCTT
Source organism: Geotrypetes seraphini (assembly GCF_902459505.1). Lineage (NCBI taxonomy): Eukaryota > Metazoa > Chordata > Amphibia > Gymnophiona > Dermophiidae > Geotrypetes > Geotrypetes seraphini. The sequence continues at coordinate 184,170,827 of NC_047088.1, read as the reverse complement.
TTATCTGGAGCCATATGGTAACCCTAACAAAGGTCATCCAGACTGTTCCCTAAACAGTCCTGTTCCTGTTCCCTAAACAGTCTGTATAAAGCATTTAGGGGCTTTCAAGATAGTTACCCTGTTTCTTTCCAACCCCACACTCTATCCAGAAAGGGCATTCATTTCCTTTCCACTTTATATTTACCAACTCAACTTAAAAAAAAAAAAAATCACAAATCTACTGAGTGCAAAGAACTTCCTTCTAATTCCTAAGCAATGCTATAAATAACCATTCCAGTTGCTCAGCAGCCTTCCATCCACTTCCTTCATCATGTCATATTCAGTTTTCTCATTTTTCAAGGGCCTTTCCAATACCAGAAGTTGCTACCAGTAGAGGCAGACATGCAGATAAAACCATCCTCAAGCACAGATGTGGAACGACATTTTCGATAGGACATCTAAGTCTGACTTTGGACATATCCCATAAGATGTCCAAAGTTGGGGTTACACGCCTATTTTCAAAACTGGTAAAACCACTATATGTCCCCCCTCCCCCTCCTTTTTTTAAAAAAATTGTCTATTTAGACATCTTGGCCTACAGGATGTCCAACCTTAGGATGCCTAGCTTTAATTGTTATTTTCGACCACAGAAACATTCAAGTGAACAACGTCCAAATCCAATCCATTTGCACTTGGGAGAGTCCAACATTGTAATGGACTGGCCACACAGACATGCCAACAGAGCAATGGGGCACCTTAGAGGGCACTACTGTGAATTTATCAGATAAGGGGTTCCAGGAGTATATCTCACCAGACCCCCCCTTTTAATGTATAGTGATCCCTCCAAAACTCCTCTAAAACCTACTAATCCCACCTGTCTACCACCCCATAGAAACATGATGGTAGATAAAGGCCAAATGGCCCATCTAGTCTGCCCATCCGCAGTAACCATTATGGCTGCAGGTGGCACCTATATGGCAATATAGTAGGATTGTGGTGGGTTTTGGTGGCCTCACACTTTCCACCATAAATATAGTTGTTAGAATGGCTTATAGATCTGGGTCTTCATCTCTATGGCTTACTAGCCTACTTAAAACACCTTTGTGATGCTCTACTAGGCTTTCCCATACCAGGTGCTGCTGTTCTAGAGACAGGTATGTACTGTTTCATTCAGATATTTCGGGGTGGGAGTCAGTGACCATTGGGGGAGTTTGTTTGGGGGGGAGGGGCAGAGTATTACTTAATCCCTCCAGTGGTCATCTAGTCAAGATTGGGTAACTTTTTGGCACTTAGACATTTTAAAAACAGGTCTAGCCTTGGACATCTAAGTTCTGTCCATGACGACTTGGAGAACATTCAATTATTGCCACAAGATGATCAAGTCTAAGCACATCCAAAGCCCACCCAGAACACGCCTCCAACACACACCCCTTTGGTTTTGGATGCATAGTGAGTAGAATGCCTTGCAAGAGGTCCAGAAAAATGGTTTTGAAAATTGGCACTTGGACATTCTGGTGATTAGGACTTCCAAGTGATGATGTATGCCATTTTTTGGACATCTACAGTAAGTTTTGGGAAAATGCTCCTAATAGTCTTTTCATTGTGCTTGGAGCTAGCTTGAAGTTAATTTTATCTTCAGTTCCTCCAAGTGACACCCCTTTCTGCCTCCTCTTTTTGTCTTTATGATATTGCTGTCCTCCACCAGACCTACTCTTTTTAATTGCCAAGGCCTTTGAGAATTCTGGAATTGGAAGTCCTTCTTTCCTCTTTCTTTGATAAGTGATGGTACACATGCAACATCATAGCAGTTAGCATTGAGTAATAACTGCATAAGTTCTTTGGTTTGAAAATTCCATGCCATTTTGGTTGGAAAACTCATATCTAGTTAAAATTTATCTATGTAACAAAAAGCAAAAAATAAAGGTGCATTCTGGGGACAGAGTGAAATGCTATATAGTTGGCATCAATAATCAGCATCTGGTCTGTTTGCAAATGAGTGTGAGACAGCATAATGTGTCAACCAGTAGCACAGACAGAAGTGAATTTTGGAGCAAGCTTCACCATTAAAATTGCCATGGTGATAGGGATCCCCCAGCCTTACCAGCTGAAGACATCCTCCATTGAAAATCCCCCTCCACCTCTGGGGTCATGTAATTGTTAAGGAAGTCGGTGACACCCTTCCATTTACAAATGCCTGCACTCACTGTGCATGCTCAGTTCATGCATATAAACTGAACATATGCAAGAGGTGCAGGCAGCAGAAGGAAGTAGGCCACCAACTTCCCTAGTGTTGACAAGACCCCAGGCTTCCAGCAGAGGATGTCTTCAGCTAGAAGGGCTTGGAGATCTCCACCACTTACACTAAGCATGTGCACTGCTGTCATATGGGCATGAACAACAAAACAAACCCAAATGCAAGGGAGAAGAAGCGTAAATTATAGGAGAAAATCTCCCTAACCTCCAAGAAAAATAAGGGGTGAGGGGAAGAATCAGCCCAAACAACATACTGTCACGATAGGATATTTAAGGTAGAAGGAAGTCCTCAGTCACACAGTTTGCAATGGGGCATACCCCTAAAGCACCAGCTGTCACAAGCATACACCCAAAAGGGTGTTATCTGTGAAACATCCCTGGGCTACCTACGTGTGAATTTTTTGTGATTAAGCAATACACAAAACCATGTGTTAAAAGTGAAAAATAATAAATAATACAGCACAAAAAGTTGTTAAGGCTGTCTCTGCCCCTCATCCAGGGGGAAAAAATAGCGTCCACAATCAGCAAAACAAAGTAGAATAAACATCTACTGGAGGTACTTAGCTTCTCCGTAGAAGGTTAGCCAGCAAGAAACAAAGTTCGTCCAAATAATAATAAATAATACAACACAAAAAGTTGTTAAGGCTGTCTCTGCCTCTCATTCAGGGGGAAAAAATAGCGTCTATAATCAGCTTCTTCGTAGAAGGTTAGCCAGCAAGAAACAAAGTTCGTCCAACGGGACTCCTTTTCGAGGGTAAAAAACCCCGTCTTCAGGAACCGGCTATGCTGTTTTTTAGGTTCTCAAACATCAGCCGCAGATAATAAAGCAGAGTTGAAAATGGTGCTGAACCAGAGGGAACGCCTCCAGCACATGACATCACTCATAAGGCAATCACGTGGTAATCAACCTGGGAGATTCAAAAACCTCTCTGAGAAATCTCCCAAAATATGTGTAGATAAGTAAATGAATACACCAAATTATAAATCTGAAAACATAAAACAAAGTCCAAAGCAGAAAACATGAAAAACTCCCTCAGTATGTTCTAGAAAGTTTGTAGTCCAGAAGATCACAAACGATCAGGTGGTGCAGTGCCATTCAATGTACTTGTTGAGCCCCTACGGGTACAAGGATTGGAACTCAAAAATCCAACATTGTTCTCTGCGCTGTAAAAAAGATAGCTTGTGCCCATCATACTCCTCAGGAACCTGCTCAATAACACTCCAGCGTAGGTCACAAAAAGAATGTCGAAATTGGACGCAGTGAAGAACTGTAGGTGAACTCATGGATTGTGTGTTAATCCTGCTTCTGTGTTCTATGAGGTGTGTTATGATGGCTCTTTGTATGCGTCCCACATATAGCAACTGGCATGGACAAGTTATAATATAAATGACCCATGTTGATTTGCAGTGAGTATTGGCCAAAAGAGACTATGAAGAAAATATAGCCAAGGAGGAAAAAACTTCAAGCCGTTCTTTCAATATATTAAGGGGAAACGACCTGCAAAGGAAGCAGTGGGGCCATTGGATGACCATGGAATAAAGGGAGTGCTAAAGGAGGACAAAGCCATAGCCGACAAACTGAACACATTTTTTGCATCTGTATTTTTCAAAGAGGATATACACAACATACCGGAAGCCGACAGGCTATACGCAGGAAAGGAAGACAGGAAACTGACAGGGTTGACGGTCAGTCTAGAAAAGGTATGCAGGCAGATTGATAGGCCTAAATACGATAAATCCCCAGGACCGGATGGCATCCATCTGAGGGTAATCAAGGAACTGAAAGGGGCTATAGCTGAACTGCTTCAACTAATAGCCAATCTGTCGATCAAATCAGGAAGGATTCCGGAAGACTGGAAAGTGGCAAATGTTATGCTGATCTTCAAAATAGGTTCGAGGGGAGATCCGGGAAACTACAGACCGGTGAGTCTGACCTCGGTACCGGGAAAAATGGTAGAGGCACTGATAAAGGACCACATCATTGATCACCTTGACGGACACAATCTGATGAGGACCAGCCAGCACGGCTTCAGCAAAGGAAGATCTTTAATTTAATTTAATTCTTATATACCGCTAATAACCGTGAGGTTTCTAAGCGGTTTACAAAAATGAATGCATTAAAAGATACAATAAATAAAAATAAATAAGATAGATACTTGGAAATTCCCTACCTGTCCGAAAGGCTCACAATCTAACTAAAGTACCTGAAGAGACAATTTATGAAAAATAAAGATAAAATATAAAGACAGAGATAGATATAGAGATAGAAATGAATATTTCACCAAGTAATAATCTATATATATAAAATCGGAGGTATGTATGTGTGTATGTATGTGTGTGTGTATGTATGTGTGTGTGTATGTGCCGCGATCACGCAAAAACGGCTTGACTGATTTGAACGAAACTTGGTATGCAGATCCCTCACTACCTGGGATGATATGTTCTGGGGGTCTCGCGGCCCACCTGCACACGTGGGCGGAGCTACAAAGAGAAAATCAGATTTCACCCATTCATGTCAATGGAAAAAATGTAAAAAGCTGCCATTCTCACAGTAATTCAAAAACGGCTTGACCGATTTGAACGAAACTTGGTATGCAGATCCCTCACTACCTGGGGTGATATGTTCTGGGGGTCTCGCAGCCCACCTGCACACGTGGGCGGAGCTACAAACAGTAAATCAGATTTCACCCATTCATGTCAATGGAAAAAATGTAAAAAGCTGCCATTCTTACAGTAATTCAAAAACAGCTTGACCGATTTGAACGCAACTTGGTATGCAGATCCCTCACAACCTGGGGTGATATGTTCTGGGGGTCTTGCGGCCCACCTGCACACGTGGGCGGAGCTACAAACAGTAAATCAGATTTCACCCATTCATGTCAATGGAAAAAATGTAAAAAGCTGCCATTCTCACTGTAATTCAAAAACGTCTTGACCGATTTGAACGAAACTTGGTATGCAGATCCCTCACTACCTGGGGTGATATGTTCTGGGGGTCTCGCGGCCCACAACTCTATGTTGCTTGCTCAAGGGTGGGTTCACCCAAGAATTTATATGTTCTTGCTCCAGGAGGTGAAACTAAAAATGTTGTTTATAATCATGTTTTGCGTTAGTTGTATTGTATTCATTTTGTCAAATATTTCACATTATAATTTGAATATTGTACTTTTTATTAAGCTGTAAAAAAATAATTTCATTCACCACTATAAAGTATCTTTATTTGAATCCATTTACAGTGTTATTGCTATAATTAAATACCCGTGCAACGCCGGGGCATCAGCTAGTGAATAAATAAATTTAAAGATAGAATTAAAAATAAGTAAAATAAATAAAAAATAGAGATAAAAAATAAGTATCAAGAGAAATAAAAAATATATATTTAAAGTATTCTCCCCTGCTGGATCGGGGGAGGGATGTAACTGTGATCAGGTGCCCTGCTGAAGAGGGGCTCCCGATACTGCTGCTGGTCTCGGTGAGCTGTTGGCATCGCTTCTTTTGAAGTGTTCTCCCCTGCTGGATCGGGGGAGGGGTGTAACTGTGATCAGGTGCCCTGCTGGAGAGGGGCTCCCAATACTGCTGCTGGTCTCGGTGAGCCGTTGGCACCGCTTCTTTTGAAGTGTTCTCCCCTGCTGGATCTTGCTTGACGAACTAGCTGCACTTCTTCGAGGGAGTAAACAGGCAGATAGACAAGGGTGACCTGGTCGACATCGTATATCTGGATTTTCAGAAGACGTTCGACAAGGTTTCGCATGAATGAGTACTTCGAAAAATTGTGAGCCATGGAATCGAGGATGAAATACTCACGTGGATTAAAAACTGGCTGGTGGATAGAAAACAGAGAGTGGGGTAAATGCACAAAACTTGGACTGGAAAAGCATCACGAGTGGAGTGCTGCAGGGTTCGGTGCTTGGACCCATGCTCTTCAACATATTTATAAATGACCTGGAAATTGATACGGCAAGTAAGGTGATTAAATTTGCAGACGATATGAAGATATTCAGAGTAATAAAGACGCAGGAGGATTGCGAAGACTTGCAACGTGACATAAACATGCTTGAGAAATGGGCCGCAACATGGCAAATGAGGTTTAACATGGATAAGTGTAAGGTAACAAAAATCTTATACACGAATACAGGATGTCCAGTGCAGTACTTGGAGAGACCCCCCCAGGAAAGAGACTTTGGAGTACTGGTCAACAAGTCAATGAAGCCGTCATAGAAACATAGAAAGATGACGGCAGAAAAGGGCCACAGCCCATCAAGTCTGCCCACTCTACTGACCCACCTCGTTAAGTCTGAGTGCTAATGACCTAGTTCCTTAACTCGACCCTCGTAGGGATCCCACTGGATGTTCCATTTATTATTAAAGTCGAGCACGCTGGTGGCCTTGATCACCTACACCGGAAGTTTGTTCCAGTGATCTACCACCCTTTCTGTGAAGAAATACTTCCTGGTGTCACCACTAAATTTCCCTCCTCTGAGTTTTTGCGGGTGCCCCCTTGTGACCGAGGGTCCCTTGGGAAAGAAAATGTCGTTTTCCACCTCGACACGACCTGTGACGTACTTAAATGTCTCAATCATGTCACCCCTTTCCCTGCACTCCTCTAGAGTATAGAGCTGCAATTTGTCCAGTCTTTCTTCGTATGAGAGACCCTTGAGTCCGGAGACCATCCTAGTGGCCATCCGCTGGACCACCTCAGCTCGAAGCACATCTTTACGGTAATGTGGCCTCCAGAATTGCACACAATATTCCAGATGAGGTCTCACCATGGTTCTGTAAAGTGGCATTATGACTTCAGGTTTGCGGCTGACGAAGCTTCTATTGATACATCCCATCATTTGCCTTGCCTTGGATGAGGCCTTCTCTATTTGTTTGGCAGCCTTCATGTCTGCACTGATGATTACTCCCAAGTCCCGTTCTTCTGAAGTCCTAGCTAGTGTTTCTCCATTCAAGGTGTATGTTCTGCATGGATTTCTGCTGCCGAGATGCATGACCTTACACTTCTTAGCGTTGAAGCCCAGCTGCCATGTCGAGGACCAGTTTTCCAACGTGATCAGATCCTGCATCATACTATCCTTGAGATTGCTTTCACTTACTATATTACACAGTTTGGCATCATCAGCGAACAGTGCTACGTTACCCTGAACCCTTGGGTCAAGTCCCTTATGAATATGTTGAAAAGGGACGGTTCCAGGACTGAGCCCTGCGGCACTCCGCTAGTCACCTCTGATGTCTCAGAGAGGGTGCCGTTGACCACCACCCTCTGAAGTCTTCCACTCAGCCAATCATTGATCCATGCAGTTAGTTTCTCACCTAACCCCATCGATTTCATCTTGTTTAATAGTCTACGGTGTGGGACACTGTCAAAAGCTTTACTGAAATCCAAGTACACTATGTCCAGAGACTCTCCCGAGTCTAGCTTTCCTGTCACTCAATCAAAGAAGCTGATAAGATTGGATTGGCATGACCTGCCCCTAGTGAATCCATGTTGACAGGGATCCCTTAGATTCCCCTCATCCAATATCGTGTCTAATTTACCTTTAAGTAGAGTTTCCATGAGTTTACACACTATTGATGTGAGACTCACTGGTCTGTAATTCGCAGCCTCTGCTCTGCAACCCTTTTTGTGCAGAGGAACGACGTTAGCTGTTTTCCAGTCCAGGGGGACTCTCCCCGTACTTAGGGAGAGATTGAAGAGCATGGCTAACAGTTGCGCCAGAACATCGCATAGCTCTCTGAGCACTCTTGGGTGCAAATTATCCGGTCCCATGGCTTTGTTCACCTTGAGTCTTGACAGTTCTCTGTAAACATCAGCTAGTGTGAACTCAAAATTCTGAAATGGGTCTTCCATGCTTTGCTTTGCTTCCAGCCGTGGTCCGTGCCCTGGTGCCTCACAGGTAAAGACTGAACAGAAGCAATCATTCAGTAGTTTGGCTTTATCGGAATCTGTTTCCACATAATTCCCATCTGGCGTTCTAAGGCGTACTATCCCATTTGCGTTCTTTTTCCTGTCGCTAATGTACCTGAAGAAGGATTTGTCCCCTTTCTTAATGTTCTTCGCGGCGAAAAGAATGCTAGGAATGATTAAGAAGGGGATCATGAACAGATTGGAGAAGTTTATCATGCCGCTGTACCGGGCCATGGTACGCCCTACCAGCACTGGTCACCGTACATGAAGAAGGACACAGTACTACTCAAAAGGGTCCAGAGAAGAGCGACTAAAATGGTTAAGGGGCTGGAGGAGTTGTCGTACCGTGAGAGATTAGAGAAACTGGGCCTCTTCTCCCTTGAAAAGAAGAGACTGAGAGGGGACATGATCGAAACATTCAAGATAATGAAGGGAATAGACTTAGTAGATAAAGACAGGTTGTTCAAACTGTTCAAGGTAGAGAGAACGAGAGTGCACTCTCTAAAGTTAAAAAGGGATAGATTCCGTACAAACGTAAGGAAGTTCTTCTTCACCCAGAGAGTGGTAAAAAATTGGAACACTCTTCCAGAAGCTGTTATAGGGGAAAACACCCTCCAGGGATTCAAGACAAAGTCAGAAAAGTTCCTGCTGAACCAGAACGTACGCGGGTAAGGCTAGTCTCAGTTAGGACACTGGTCTTTGATCTAAGAGCCACCGCATGAGCAGACTGCTGGGCACGATGGACCACTGGTTTGACCCAGCAGCGGCAATTCTTATGTTCTTATGGTTAGTGGCAATTTCCAGTCTATTAGCCTAGATAAACATAGGATAGCATAGTTGCTCAGGTCTGCAAAATTATTCTCATGTTTGCTTAAATTCAAACTTTAGAAGACATGAAAGAAAAAGTCTACCCCATAGTGCAAGACAAAATTGTTTTTGTTCCTTATTGTGGAACACCTTTGATGGTGTTTTTTTGTCATCAAAGAGTAAGACCTACTAAAATCTCTCAAAGTAGCCCTATATGTTCCTCCGACTTTGGACGTCCAGCTGGAAACATCAAAATTGGACTTAGATGTTTTTTTTCGACCATGCCCCTCTATGTTTATATGTATATACGTAGGTGAGGGCTAATTCCGAAGTTATTTACCCAGAAGAATGGGCTACTTGAAATTTGCCAACCCTCCCTGCACTTACAAAAAATATTCTGATGGCTTGTTGAATTTGTATGACTGTGAGAACGTATTGCATATTCCACTTTGACTTAGCTTCTCTTTGCGGCTGCCTCACCCCTCTCCGCCCCAAAACTGAATCCATAGACCACCTAGTCTTGCCTAATAGTTACATAGAAACATAGAAATATGATAGCAGTTAAAGGCCAAATGGCCAATCTGCAGCATTCACTATCTTCTCCTCTCCCTAAAAGATCCCACATGCCTGTCTCACGCTTTCTACCAGATTATTCCACATATCTACCACCCTTTCTGTAAAAAGTTATTTCCTTAGAATTTTTTTTAGTGCATATTAAAACTTTTTAACATGTGTAAGTTGATTGTATATGTGTTAAGTCATAAATTAGCATGCATTAAATTATTGCAAAATTTTGAATGCTTCTTAACTACTCAATATGTGCAAACAATTGTGTATCCCTAAATTTTCCTAAGCCAGGCTTGTGATCTGTTGGATACTTGTGCCTATGCATTCTTGCAGTTATGTCCAAGGGGTGCATTATTTGGTCTGGTTCATAAGGAATCCAGTCTGTTAGTTTGGGGCAGTACTGAATAAATGTTCATCTCTGAAAACTGTGGCTCCCTGTTTTCAAGGTCAGGACAGACTACTACCGTATTTTCACGCAAATAACGCGCACCCGTATAAAACGCGCACACGGGTATAGCGCGCAGAAATCACGATGATATGTACAAAAACTTTGGTATACCGCGCTCACGGGTATACCGCGCATGCTGCCCGACGCTCCTTTCGCCCGCCCTGACTTTCCGTGCGCTGTCCCGACTCTCCGTTCACCCCCCCTGACTTCCGTGCACTGTCCCCCCTTGAAGGTCTGTCCCCATCCTGAAAGCCTGATGCCCCCCCCCGACGTCCGATACATCCCTCCCCCCGAAGGACCGCCGACTCCCCAACAATATCGGGCCAGGAGGGAGCCCAAATCCTCCTGGCCACGGCGACCCCCTAACCCCACCCCGCACTACATTACGGGCAGGAGGGATCCCAGGCCCTCCTGCCCTCGACGCAAACCCCCCTCCCCCCAACGACCGCCCCCCCCCAAGAACCTCCGACCGCCCCCCCAGCCGACCCGCGACCCCCCTGGCGACCCCCACACCCCCCTTCCCCGTACCTTTGGTAGTTGGGCCAGAAGGGAGCCCAAACCCTCCTGGCCACGGCGACCCCCTAACCCCACCCCGCACTACATTACGGGCAGGAGGGATCCCAGGCCCTCCTGCCCTCGACGCAAACCCCCCTCCCCCCCAACGTCTGCCCCCCCCAAGAACCTCCGACCGCCCCCCCAGCCGACCCGTGATCCCCCTGGTGACCCCCACGACCCCCCCACCCCCCTTCCCCGTACCTTTGGTAGTTGGCCGGACAGACGGGAGCCAAACCCGCCTGTCCGGCAGGCAGCCAACGAAGGAATGAGGCCGGATTGGCCCATCCATCCTAAAGCTCCGCCTATTGGTGGGGCCTAAGGCGCGTGGGCCAATCAGAATAGGCCCTGGAACCTTAGGTCCCACCTGGGGGCGCGGCCTGAGGCACATGGTCGGGTTGGGCCCATGTGCCTCAGGCCGCGCCCCCAGGTGGGACCTAAGGCTCCAGGGCCTATTCTGATTGGCCCACGCGCCTTAGGCCCCACCAGTAGGTGGAGCTTTAGGATGGATGGGCCAATCCGGCCTCATTCCTTCGTTGGCTGCCTGCCGGACAGGCGGGTTTGGCTCCCGTCTGTCCGGACAACTACCAAAGGTACGGGGAAGGGGGGTGGGGGGGTCGTGGGGGTCGCCAGGGGGATCGCGGGTCGGCTGGGGGGCGGTCGGAGGTTCTTGGGGGGGGCGGTCGTTGGGGGGGAGGGGGGTTTGCGTCGAGGGCAGGAGGGCCTGGGATCCCTCCTGCCCGTAATGTAGTGCGGGGTGGGGTTAGGGGGTCGCCGTGGCCAGGAGGGTTTGGGCTCCCTTCTGGCCCAACTACCAAAGGTACGGGGAAGGGGGGTGGGGGGGTCGTGGGGGTCACCAGGGGGGTCGCGGGTCGGCTGGGGGGGCGGACGGAGGTTCTTGGGGGGGGCGGTCGTTGGAGGGAGGGGGGTTTGCATCGAGGGCAGGAGGGCCTGGGATCCCTCCTGCCCGTAATGTAGTGCGGGGTGGGGTTAGGGGGTCGCCGTGGCCAGGAGGGTTTGGGCTCCCTTCTGGCCCGATATTGTCGGGAAGTCGGCGGTCCTTCGGGGTGGGGGTGCGAGTGGTCCTGCCGGGGGGCGGGGATGTATCGGACGTCGGGGAGTCGGCCGGGCAAGAGGGCTTGGGCTCCCTCTTGCTCCGATCGTGGATGCGGGTGCGGGTGGGAGCGCGTGCGAGCGGTCGTTCGGGGTGGGGGTGCGAGCGGTCCTGCTGGGGGTTTGAATCGGGCGTCGGGCGGGGTGGGAACTATGTTTTAAAACTTTTGTATACCGCGCTCACGCATATAATGCGCGAGGGGTATGCGCGGTAGGTAAAAACGCGTATAACGCGCGCGTTATATGCGTGAAAATACGGTAGTTAAAAAGGTATATGCTAAATCAAAAATCCCTTCTCTTCATACACATAGGGCAATGGAAATCTTAGCATTACACAGGTTTTGTCTTTGGAGAGGCTCCAGGTAACTTTGTCAGGGTTATCCGTGCACATGTAGGTTCCCTCTCTCTACCATCCTCTCCTTCCACTTGCCTTTTCTAACTCCTACCATAGGTACTGCAGTAATGGCTTGGAAAACACTGGTTTATGAGGCCAAAATAAAGTACATTAAGCTGAACCTGAGAGGAAGAAGAAATAGGGATATTGAAAGGATAATTCAAAATACTGCAATAAAATTAATCCATAAAGCGAAAAAATATGACCATGTCACACCATTAATGATTAAATCACATTGGCTTCCCATTTCCCACCAAATTACCTTTAAAATTATATTTTTGGTATATAAAACACTAATCTTCAATGAACCACAATTTATGTCAAAAATTATTATTCCATATAATGCCTCAAACTTATTATCAATTCCCTCCTTGAAAATTATCGGCACAAGAAGAAATGATATATTTTCCGTTATGGCCCCTACATTATGGAACTCCCTACCAAACTATATTAGAAATGAAAAAGATCTCTTATCTTTTAAGAAAATTTTAAAAACCTTTCTATTTCAAGACGCATTTGATACGTAACATGGCACACCTTAATTTTTTACACTTTGTTGTGACCATTAAACTCACCAATCCCCTTCGCTCCTTATTGTGTTTTCCCTTTTATGTAAACTTCAACAGATAATGATATTGTAACTTTTCCCTCCTTTCCTACTCATTCATGTTTGTCTCTATTTCAATTGTTATAATGCCAATTGATTTATATTGTTTGTCTTACGATTAACCCGTTCAAATTGTATGTGAGACCACCACCTGGTGGCTTTTAAACTGTACATCGCTTAGAAATTTTATATAAGCGATTCATCAAATGCTAATAAACTTGAAACTTGAAACTTAATGTTATAACAGGCCACCTGTGTGTGACAGGGCCTATGTGTGACAAAGCTGAACCTGGTGCAAACAATCATAAGGGATGCCATCACCTACCCCGCCCTGCCCATCCTGTCTAGCTACCTCCCCCACACCACCCCGCCCTGCCCAGCTGCCTCTCTGCACCATCAGCCAAAACTAAAATTCACCCCCACACTATCTACCGTCACAAACCTCTCTCTCAAGAGGTCACCAGCAGCAGTGGCAGTGCCTGCGGATGATCCCAAACCTGCTGCATCAAAATGTTACATCAGAGTGGGGAGGGACACAGCAGAGGGGAGGTTTCTGGGTCAGCCATAAGCAGCATGTGAGTTATTGCTGCTGCTTCCAGCAACCCATTGATTTCCGCCCTGCCCAACAAGAGCAGGCAGTGTGTGTGTGTGGGGGAGGGGGTGGGGGGGGCTAGGGGGGGACTGGGAGCAGGATTAGGGCATTACAGGGTGGGGATGGGTGAAACTGGGCGGGCCTGGGGGCAGGTCTAGGGGGGTCCTGATTTTCTAATTGTAAAATCTGGCAATCCTAAGGAGAGGGTGATGCTAGACCGTGGAGCAACCTTGTTAGGATGGCTTTCTACCATGCCCCTATGGAGGCCAGGCCCGCGGAAATCTTGTCTTCCCTGCCACCCTCCTGGCAGCCCTGATGTGTGAAGGCTACATAGATGTCTATTTTTAGCCTAGTTTATACAGACTCAATGGTGCCTATGGGTCTTTGTTAAATACCAGCAGAATTCCTGCATAAGCAGTGAACTATTGAAGCTGTGGATATTTAGACCTGCCTGAACCACTTCTAAGGTCTGAAACCTGCCCAGCCACCTCCTTTACCTACATGAAGCGCTGGTGAGTAGTGGTCTGAGCAAGAGTGATGCCAATCAGCACCATAATCCAAAATGGCATCAATGAACTCTAGTGGTATAAATTACATGAGCAAATCATGACTCCAACTATGCTCCAGGTAGAACACACTCTAAAGCTGCACACAAGTTAGAACTATACTGAATATTGGTATTCATACTGATTTGGCCTGAATAATGCACTGTATACAATATTCAAAATCAACTGAATAATATTCTGAAACTGAATATAAATAATAAATACGCTATAAAAATTTCACACAAGATTCTCCAGAGTCCTTGCTGGACTGGTATGAACTTTCTTTTATATTTTACTGTATTATTTCTGGTTCAACCTTTGCGCTCTGAAGCAAATCTTCAGTTTCTAATTTGGGGTAAATTTGACAGTTTTTAAGAGTATAGTTATCAATGTAGGCTTCTATTAAAATATGTTATTTTACTACTAATTTGTGCTACTTTAGCATAGGACTCATTTTATGCAATGAGACCAAGTTACTAATAATTGGAGTTAACTTACAATAAAACAAGATATCTTTATTGCAGCTTACATTGGTAACTTTTCCCCAAAACCCCACATTCTATGTATGGCACCCAAGGTTAGTTGTAGAATTCTTTTTGTAGTTTCCATTTCTATGCATAACTTGTTTCTTAATTAGTACTAAGGATTAATCTATTGACCTTAACAATCATTCTTCCTGTTTTACAAACCCATGGTAGTGGCTGCTGCTGTGGTAATTGCGTCAATGCCCATAGGGATTTAATGGGTGACGGATTGTTTACCACATGGTAGCCACTACCACGACTTTGTAAAAGGAGCCCATTAATTGATTTTCATTGCTATCTCCAAAGTGGGAATGGCCATGGGAAGAGCATGGGCAGATCGGGGGGCCTGGAAATTAGGCACAGGGTTTCAGAATGCTATCATTATAGTGCCTAACTGCTGGGACTTTGGTGCCAGCATTTATGCCAGGAGGCTGCTTTCATAAGCCAATCACAGTCCATACATTTAGGTAACAGGGTAGCTATAACAAATGTGGGCTTTTGGGGTTTGGTTTTCTGCTTCATCCATGTAGAAGACTCGGAACCTGATGTTGGAGGTGTGTATTCGAGTGTCAATGATGAGTGAGGAAGAATTTTTCTGCTGCCAGATTTCCAGAACAATCAGCTGCAGTCACAATGTAGTAAAGATTGTACAAAAGAAGGAAGCGATGGGTTCAGTCTGGTCATCCACATGTATCAACATTATGCCAAGACTGCTTCGATGCATTTCATTGACTAATTGCAAGTTGACCTCTCCTCAGCTACTGCATGAATGGTCAGAAGAGTGTCATGTCAGTGTCAGCTCATTAACAGTTTGTCGTTGGTACCTACAGTTTGGTCTGTGGGGCTGCAAAGCATGCAACAAGCCACTGATGATTGATGTCCAGCGGCACAACTGAATTGAGTGGGCACAGGAGCACTCAAGTTGGACATGTGAAATGTGGGAAAAGGAGATTTTCAGCAATGAACATAAGAACATAAGAACATAAGACTTGCCTCTGTCGGGTCAGACCGGAGGTCCATCGTGCCCGGCAGTCTGCTCACGCGGCGGCCCCTCAGGTCTAGGACCTGATAGTGCTCCTACCCTAAAACTCACATATGCTTTTCGCTTTTGTCCTGTAGTATAACCTTCTATCTATACCCTGTAATCCCCTTCTCTTTCAGGAAGTCATCCAGTCCCTTTTTGAAACCCAGTATTGTACTCTGTCCTATTACCTCCTTTGGAAGCGTGTTCCAGGTGTCCACCACCCTCTGAGTGAAGAAAAACTTCCTTGCATTCGTTTTGAATCTGTCCCCTCTCAGTTTTTCTGAGTGACCTCTTGTTTTTGTTGTCCCCGCTAGTCTGAAGAATCTGTCCCTATCCACCCTCTCTATGCCTTCTGCCTGTTTGGCAACCAGGCCCACACTTACGTGAGGCGATTTCCTGGAGAGGAGTTCAAGCCTGAGTACTTCAACCTTACTGTGAAGCACCCTTTGAAGGTCCTAGGGCTGCATTGCTGCCAGTGGCTTCAGATGTCTGCACATCATCATCGAGAGGCCAGGAGGGCATGGGCTCCCTCTTGCCCTGATGTTGTCGGGGGGAGGTGATGTCTCATCTCCCCTACCGTGATGCCATCACTCCTCTACCCGAACTGCCACAATCCGCAGCAGGAGAGATAGGGCATCTCTCCTGCCGCGGGTCACGGCAGTTCGGGTAGAGGAGTGATGGCATCGTGGTAGGGGAGATGAGGCATCTCTCCTGCCGTGATCATTGCTGTAGGGGGTAGGCAAGTTGCTGGGGCCGCTGAGCTGATCGCAGCAGCCACGATCAGCTCAGCGGCCCCTTTTTTCGGCACTTAGACCTGTTTTGACTTCGTCTATGTCAAAACGTATAAGTGCCGATTAGGCAACCTGCCTAAATTTTTGATTTTACCTGCTGCACGCCTAGGTCTAGGTCGGCCTACCTCCCGCCCACCACCCACCCTTTCCCCTCCTCTAAAAACGCCTCTTTTCTCTCTGTGCGTTTAGAAGCAGCGGAAAGGCCTAAGCTGGTTTTAGATACGTCTAAAACCAGCTTTGATTATGGGTACTTGGATGATCAGGCTTTTTGATTGTCCAAGTAGCCATTTAGGCCACTTTTTAGATGTTTTTTTCTTTTGATTATGAGCCCCATAGCGTAAAGGCCAGAGGGTGCATGAGGCTATCAGTGAAGTGAGAGCCATTGATGCTCATTCTTTATCCATTTTTGATATTGGCTTTAAAATGCAACTAATGTGTATTTTCAACTAGTGTGTATTTTATTCTTTACCTTTCCTGCTGAGAGTGTGATATATATTTATAACAATATAGAAAAACAGCCTCAAAGACTCAACAAGCGTAGAGAGCAGGACAACTGCCCAAATGAACTATACTTTTCTGGAGCACAGAAAACTATCACTGGCTAGTGTTGCAGAAAAAAAGAGCACAAGTAAAAACCCACTTTCTTGTAGGAAAAAAACAGAGTGCTCTGCAGAAAGATAAAAAATAAAATACACACCAGTTGCTTTATATGATTGCTAGGTTGAAGTGTGCTCCCTCATTCTGTGTGGCTTTAAAATGCTAACATCCATTTCAGATACTAGACAGAAAATGTTGTCAATGAAATATTTTTCATAAAAGGCCATCTTGTTGCTGGAGAATGTGGTGAAATCAGTTAGCTTAGTGGGGTTTAAAAAAAGGTTTAGATAATTTCCCAAAAGAGAAATCCATAGGCCCTTATTGAGATGGCTTGGGAAAATCCACTGCTTATTCCTAGGATAATCAGCATAAAATCTGTTTTACTACTTGGGATCTAGCTAAGTACTTGGGACCAGGATGCTGGGCTTGATGGACCTTTGGTCTGTCCCAGTATGGCAATTCTTATGTATTTTTGTTCTTAATGTGCAGAATGGCATCAGTAAAGCTAAAAGAATTTTCTTCATCACTGATTCATGGGCTTCTGAAAACACAACTGAATCCTTTGTAGGTCTTACCACCCACTGGATCAACGATGAGTACCAGCAACAGTTTGCTGTTTTGCATTGTGAGTATTTTCATGGAAGTCACGGAAGTTCTGTCAGAAATTCTGCAAAACTGGAATATTCAGAAAAACCAAGTTCATGTTGAATTAAAAGATAATAGGAACAATATAACAAAAGAAATGAAAGATGCAGAAGTCCATGACATCAAGTGCTCTGATCACATACTCCAATTGTGACTGTGGGCAAGTCACTTGACCTTATATTGCCCCAGGTACAAAACTTACATAGATTGTGAGCCACTAGGGACAGCAAAAAGTGTCTGTATATAATAAATGTAAACTGTTTTGGTGGTGCCATAGAAAGACAATATATCAAGAATCTAATAAACATTAACAGATATCCATTCATGACTCTTTCTTCTTCTAAGCTTCAGTAACAACATTGATTAAAATATCAAGTAAAGTCGTTTGACATTTTAAACATTATGTGGCAACACATCTTTTCTAAATGCTCTTCATTGTGAACAGGGTTTGCCTCAGTATCAGCTTCTAGCTGCTGTTGTGACTAGATGGAAACTTAACTTATTATCTGTTGGAATATTTATTAGAGCAAACAAGGGCTTTACTGCTGTCCATTTTTTAAATGGATGATGTTAAGGGACTAAGGCCTAGATCCATTAACCTCATGAATCAGATCCGATCCATGAGTTGACCGGGCACCCGATTCACAACGCGTCCGCATGCAAATTAGGCCGATCGGAGGCACGTCCCAAACCGACCACACGGATCACTGAAGAGCGATCTTAATGCATGCGCAGACCATTTTCTTTGTCTGTAGATGGTCTGCGCATGCTCTGGCCCTCCGTTGGCTGATCTTCCTACACTTTGGAAAAAGACAGGATTGGAGCCGGCAATGCCGAGGTTGCATTTTTCCTCCTGCACTTTTTAGAGCTGGAAACTTTACTTTTTATGCGAGCCTGTGGTTTTAACCCATGGGTTTAAAGCGGGGCTGCACTGTGACATGCTCTGGAACAGAACAGAACACGCCATAATGCAGCCCTGCTTCACAGGCTTGCACTATGGGGAAGGGCAGCAGAGCAGGAGAAGTATCAAAGAAATGGCAGATGAATGTGCTTTTATTGTATTACTATGAGTTGCATTGGTTGTATTGCACTATTGTAGTTTTGAAAATTAATAAAGAATTAAAAAAAAATGGCAGAGAAACAGGTCCCAGAGAAGCTTAGCTATCAAGGAAAAGCCTCCGGATGGCTGTAATTGATGGGTGTAGTGTGCGGACTTGGCACAGGGATGAACAGCGGTAGCAGAATGATAGGAGGAATAAAGGATTCCCTGGTTCTCCTGCGGGAGCTGCAGTGCAGAGACGTCCTCGGGGCAGCTGGTAAAAAGGCTTTTTATTGTGTACCGAGACGTGCTTTGAGAGCTTGGAGGCTTTGGTCTGTTGGAATTGCTGAAACTGCTTGCAGGAGAGTCGGCAGGGACGTGAGCGACTGGTCCTCAGTAGTCACTTGGTTTTGAATCGGCCAGCCCAGTTGGTGTGCCTGAATTCTTTTTAGTGAATCAAGGCCCTTCCTACTACGCATGCCGTTTCCCCTCATTTGCATGCGTGGATCGGATCGGGTGCGGATACGCTCAGGAGGAAGGTTAGTGAATCGTGCCGGGGTCACAAAGTGGTCGGAAACTGGTCGGAAACTGGTCGGGACACGATCAGTGTCCTTAGTAAATCTAGCCCTAAGGAGGGAAGTTGTCAAGCTGTATTAGGGCAATAACTAGCATTATTTACCCTTCAACGCAACTTAAAGTGTACTAATGCAAGTTGTCTTACCCTAATTCTGTGTTAGTTAACTCACCCACAGGATAAATTGTAGTGAGATGCAAAACATGCAAATGGGTGTAAAGCAGCTCATTACTATGTAAATATTACTGTACTAGTATTTTAGCCCATTACATTAACGGGTGCTAGAGTATATGTCTTTCTGTCTTTATTTCTGTCTCTCTGTCCCGTTGTCTTTCTTTCTGTCTGTCTCTCTCCCTGGCCCCCTTTTTCTGTGTTAGTTAACTCACCCACAGGATAAATTGTAGTGAGATGCAAAACATGCAAATGGGTGTAAAGCAGCTCATTACTTTGTAAATATTACTGTACTAGTATTTTAGCCCATTACATTAACGGGTGCTAGAATATATGTCTGTTTGTCTTTATTTCTGTCTCTCTGTCCCGCTGTCTGTCTTTCTGTGTCTCTCCCTGTCCCTGTGTCTTTCTTCTTTTCTTTCTGTCTCCCTTCCTCCCGCTGGTGCTAGAATATATGTCTGTCTTTCTTTCTGTTTCTCTCCCTACCCCTGTCTTTTTCTTTCTGTCTCTCTTCCTCCTGCTGTCTTTCTTTCTGTCTCTCTCCCTCCCTGACCCCTTTGTCTGTCTGTCTTTCTGTCTCTCTCCCTGCCCCTGTCCCTGTGTCTTTCTTCCTATCTCCTTCCCTACTTCCCTGTGCAGCAGTCGCAGCATTCCCTCTCACTCCATTTCCATGTGAATCATCATTTTTTCCCTCAGTCTAGCTTCTCCTGCCCCTCCTACAATCAGTACTTTAAACTTCGGCCCGGCATGTAGGTCAGGGGCTTCTCGGGCTGACCGCCACCTGCTGCTGGTGGCTCCGTGTTACGTGCTCGGCCGCCGCGGCCTGCAGCCGCCGACAGCTGCCACGGTCTACAGCTGCCGACAGCCGCCGCGGCTGACATCCGCCTCGTGGAGAAGAGATAAAAAGAGAGAGATTTGCGCATTCCTATCTGCGGTGCCCTACAGCTCACAGAAAACAGGAGCACGCAGGGGGGAGTGTGCATGCGCGGCTTAGGGTTTTATTATATTAGATATTGTGGCTTGCAGTGTTCACTGATTATAAACTGGAGGCTGTGATATAGCCATGCTGGGGTTATTGTACCACCTGTGAGGTTCAGATTGCTAAGCCATGGGCCAATGTTCCTGTGCTGGAGTGCAAAATGACCCAGCTCTGGCTTAAATAGTTGGTTATAGGGCTGTTACCCAAAGCAGAATGCCCCTCTAGGGTACCCCCAAAGTGACCCCTGACCTAGTGTCTCCAACCTGACTATTCCCACTGTGAACCACCCCCAAGGCCTGAAACCCCCAACCCCTCCCCCACCCTCATGAAGTCTACCTCCTCCCAGGCTTACTGAACATGAAGTGCTGGTGAGTAGTGGTCTGAGCAGGAGTGATGTCAGTCACTGGTACTCTAATACAAAATGGTACCAGTGACCTCTACTGGTAGTCTTGTGGTACTTTTGCTAGGGATCATCTCTGTATAAGGACAGCAAGCAGAGCCACTACAAGTGGGTGACTCCCTGGTAAATCAAAGTGTAGTAAAAAAACAAAACACATAACATGCTATGGTTTTGTAAAAAGGGGGGGAAATGCTATTGGATAAAACACTGGTACAAGTATACACCTAATTTACCACCTATAGGACCATATTCAGTAAATGGTGCTGAAAAATAGATGCCGAGTAAAGTTTGCTCTCAGCACCATTCTATAGAGCAGTGGTTCCCAACCCTGTCCTGGAGGACCACCAGGCCAATCGGGTTTTCAGGCTAGCCTTAATGAATATGCATGAGAGAGATTTGCATATAATGGAAGTGACAGGCATGCAAATCTGCCCCATGCATATTCATTAGGGCTATCCTGAAACCTGATTGGCCTGGTGGTCCTCCAGGACAGGGTTGGGAACCACTGCTATAGAGTGCTCCAGACTGAGTGTTCATTATAGAATTGTGCTTAGTGCAAATTCTGGCATCCAACTTTGGGCATGAGGACTTCCACCAATGTTCTTCAAAGCAAGGTGTGAGGCAAATGGCAGCCCCTGGAGACCTCTAGAGTGGTCCCTATTTTCTTTCTTTCTTTTTTTCTGCTACTCTCTGATTCTCTAACCAAGTTCACAATGGAAATGAGGACATGAAAGGGGAAAGAGCTGCAAGGTTTAAGGACAATATATTTCTCAAAGGAATGCAACAGGGCAGGATTAATTCATCGAGGGCCCCTAGGCACACAAGTATACTGGGCCCCCCTGACCCGCATACCATGCCCCGCCCCCATGTATTTACTTCATTTCCACTTCATTTCTTTTATTTTAAAATTCAAAACAAAGATTACCATACCAGTGCCAGTGTACAGTTTATCTTCCATACAACTTCCAAACATCTCTGAACAAAACTCCCCTTCCCTCCTAGAGGAAGAGATCTTCAGCTGGCAGGGCTTTGGGAAGCCCACCAATTTATATTTTGCATTTGGGTAGGAGGCATGGGGCATAGCGGGAAGAAAATTTAGTACCCATCATTTTATTGGACTAATACATTTCTTTCTTAGCTTTCAGAGGTTAAAACCTCTTTCTTCAGATCAGTAAACTATACTGCTGTTACAGTATCCCTGTCCTGACCTGAGGAAAGGAGTTATGGTCTCTGAATTTGTAAAAAAATCTATTAAAATGAGTTCAATAAACAGTATCATCTTATTTCCATTTTCTATTAATAAACAATTATCAACACAGCTACAATAATACCTTATCCTAAAGCAAAAATAAATAAATAAAACAAATATAATTTTTTTTCTATCTTTGTTGCCTGGTTTCTGCTTTCCTCATCTTCTCATCATTTTCTTCCTTCCATCCACTGTCTGCCCCTTCCAGAAAATGTTTGCCTCCCTCTGCCATCTCTGCTCCTGCCCCCTCCCCCCCACCCTTGGTCTGGCATCCATCACCTTCCCTCTGTTCCCCTCATAGTCTGGCATCTCTGTCCTTCCATCTCTCCTTCCCTCCCCCCCTGTGGTTTTTAGCATCTCTCTTCTCATTTCCTTCACTTGGATGTGATATCTCTGTGTCCTTTCCCATCCTTTGGCATCTCTCTCCTCTCTCTTCCCTTTCCTTTTCTTCTCTGGTCTTTCTTCTCTATTTTCTGCCTCTGTCTAAATTAAATTCTTTCTTACTATTCAGCCAATCAGTTTCCCTCTTTTCACTGTGTCTACTCACAGCTTGCAACCCCTTTCCTTCACAACCTCCACTATCTCACTAAGACTATCTTCTTCCCCCCATCCAGCATGTGGGAAAGCAGTAGCAGTGGTGAGGTGAGGGCTGGACACAAGTTCTCCCCACTTCCATCAACTGCCCTGCTCCCTTCTGTCTCCCTTCTCCCCACTTCCATCCTCTGTCCTGCCCTGCCCCTTTCTTCCCACATCCATCATCTGCCCTGCTCCCTTCGGTCTCCCTTCTCCCCACATCCATCATCTGCCCTGCTCTGCCTTGCTCCCTTCTCTCTTTCCCTCCACCCCAGGCCCATCTCACCACTCACCTTTCACTCCTATTTTTTTATTTTAGAATGGCGACGCCCCCTCAAGCATCGATCAGCAACGCGCTCCCCCAATCGGCAACGTGGCTCCCCCTAATCAGCAACACGGGCCCCCACCACCAATTGGCAATGCAGGCCCCCCCAACCGACGGAAAGTAATACAAACGAGCAGCGTGGGTAAGAAAGGCAAGGGGAACTGTAATTTTGCAAGTGGTGCTGCTTGCCCAAAGCTTCCCTCTGACGCGCCCAGGCGGAAAGAGGAAGCTGCGTCAGAGGGAAGCTTTGGGCAAGCAGCACCGCTTGCAAAATTACAGTTCCCCTTGCCTTTCTTACCCACGCTGCTCGTTTGTATTACTTTCCGTCGATGGGGGAGGGCCCGTGTTGCCGATCGGGGGTGGGTGGGGCCGCGTTGCCAATCAGGGGGGCTCCTTCATCGGGCCCCCTGACCATTTCGAGCCCTAGGCACGGCCTATTGGTTAATCCAGCCCCGGGAATACAAAGTTTGAAGTGAACTAGTGGCAATGAATGTCATTGACACACATTGGTCAAGAGTTGTGGCCCAGCATGGTAAGATATTTGGAAGCTCTCCTTCAGCTTTTTTTGCATCCAAAGTCACCCTGTCTTAAAATATTAATGAAGATCACAGATTTACACCAAGTGAAATCTGTTGAAAATTCAGGCTTCCAACTTGGGTGCACAGCCCCCAAACTCTATAATAGTGCATGTAATTATTTGGCACACTTCTGACCCTCCCATAGCCACACCCCATTTTGGGTTGCATGCAAGAGGATTTGGGCATGGTTTTGTATAGCCAGCTTCTCTTTAAAATCCAAATTAGAGCCAATTATTGATTGTTAATGGCCCATTATTTGCACATAAGACAGATAGGGAAAATGCTTGAGTGCATGATTATAAACTGGGAAAATAGAGAAGAAAATATTGGGGGGTGGGCACGGTGCCAAGGGTTAAAGCTGGGAAAAGAGGAATTTAGGGGGGCAGGGGGAAATATTCAGGGGAGGCAAAAGATGGCAAAACAGGAGAAAATATTTGGGATGATGATGGGGGCTGCTGGCATAATAAAGGGGGGAAGGGAAATGAATTTGGCAGTAAAGCAGTATTGCATTTTGGTAAAGGGTTTAAAAAGGTTGGTGAGAGACAGGATAGATGCTAGGAGATTATAGTAAATGGTATTTTATTTATGAATGATTTCTGAGTTTGTGAATCAGTGGCTGTTTTGTATTACAGGATAAAAGATGAAAATGGATGTCTGGGGGGGGGGAACAGGGGTGAGAGAGGGATCCTGGGGCAGATGTTTACAGGGCAGAGGGATGGATGCTACTGTACAGAATTGATGTGGAGTGATGTTTTCATCCTGATCTGTTTCCTCACAAAGACTTTGGGATACTGACCTATCCAGCACATGAGAGATTTGCACATAAATTGCTTTGTTATATGCAAACCTCTCATGCACATTCATGATGGATATCCTGAAAATCAGAATGGCAAGGTATGTCCTTGGGACTGATGGTGGTACCTAGGTTTATATACAGTAATTGTTCTACTGTCAAACTTAGTGAATTGTATGTTTGCAATATTAGATAAACGCCTGTTAAAATCACGCAGGTAGTTTGATATGAAGAATAACAAGGCAGGATGAAGTTAAACGAACACAGACGTTTTGCTGCACCACTTAAGCTGTTTATTCAGCTTACAAAAAATATGAGAAACACATGTTTAAATTTTTGAATTATATTTGACTCCAAAGCAGGGGGCAAGGCAGGGAGGACAAAAGCAAAAACTGGACCAGGGATCCACAACCTGCTCAGCTAGCCCTGGGGCGGTGGGCGATATCAATGCACCTGAGGGCTTGGATACAGGGCTACTTAGATACTGTTTTCTCTCCAAAAATGATACAGATCGGATGGGTATAGGTATGAATATTTCGGCCGATTCTCGCAGCATTTTAAAATTTGGGAGCCACTGCCATGCGATTTCCTATCAGTGCAGTCAAAAAAGTTTGTTGGGACTTTTGACTACTGCTGGAGCAGGAAGAGTTTTGCTTTCCGAGGGGGGATTCATGACGCTTTTATTTTAGCAGCAGGGCTTTTATTTTGAAGCAAGGCTGTTCTTTAGTGTCTTTCAGCTCTGCAGGACTCACGGTGGTACAAGTGGAAGTGCTGTTTCTGGTAGCTTGCTTCTCTTTTACTTGTTTCAGCAGTGGTTCTTGCTCTCCTTTATTGAATGCTGTAGATTTGGACCCAGGCAAGGAGCTAAAGGTGGAAGGAGACAGGCCACGAAATACTTGCAAAGTTTTCCCGGTGCTGGGCGTGGCCAGGCTGAGTAAACTTTCTGGGCGACTGGGGAAAGAGTCAGGAGCTGGGAGGCAGCTTCTGCTTCAGGCACGAGCCCAGGGGTAAGTTTCTGCAGTTGGAGGGGGGAGGGGAGAGCGCGACCGTGCGCCTTTGGCATTCACCGTTTGCCAGGACCCATTCTGTCTGCTGACGGTTGGGCTCGAGCTTGTTTACTCCTGTTGTCAATTGATGTTTTCTGGCGTTGTCGGTGTTTCTGTGAGGGGGTGGGGGGTTGAAGTCGAGGAAAAGAGTTTCGGGGACTTACGTCCCACGGGAGACAAAAGCGGACCGGAGAGTTTGGTTTTAGTTTGGTCGGACTACACGCATGACCGACGGCTGTTGCTGTGTCCAGGGTCGCTTCGCTGTGTGTGGCGGAAAGTTGGGGGCGGGCGGGGGTACGTGCTGGAGTCAGAATGTCGCCGCCTCGTCCTGCACACTTGCCCGGGCTTGGACCGGCTGTAGCTTCCTGCTCCCTCGGGCAGCGCTCCCCCCCGCCGCTTTCCCGTGAGACGTGCACCGGGGCTTCGAGTTACTGTGCGGGAGCTGTTGTTGTTTTCATTTGCAGCGGGTGAAATTCGGGCGTATTGTTTCTTTGCCTGTGGGATGTGAGACGGTCGTGGCATCTCGCGCACAGTATTGCAGTCCGCGCTCTCCTCATTAGGCGGAGGATTCGCGCGCGGTGCGAAGGCTTCAGCTTGGTTTTCAGGTCAGGGAGTCTGCTGGAAGAGAGCTCATCTTTTGAAAGAGGACAGGGTGCTGGCAGAGTTTTGTTTTCTATCCTTGAAATTTTATTCCTATATATATTCATTTATATATAATAATAATAATACAGTAATACAATACACAAAGGCGTAAAAATACAATCGGCTGTACACGGCTCCTGTTTCTGGAAGGGATGACCGGTTAAGCTGGCGAATTTGATTTGATTGATGCAGCCTATTGTGTGGTTAGTATTTCACGTCTTGGTTCACTGGTTGGGATTCCGTTCAATGGGGTGTACGAGTCCTAGACTTCAACACCCCTGGCATTATCCTACTGCTTGGAAACTGCTACAGCATCACTTCATGCGTGGAGAATCGGTGAATATTCCAAAGGTGCAGTCGTAATAAAATTAGAAACTAGAGTGAGGGGGGGTCACGTGTTCAAATCGGAAATTTGCCCTTATTTACTGAAACTTAAATGACTTAACCTAATGCTTTATTGATTTGTTTGGGGGGGGGGAGAGGGGGGAATGAATGCTGCGAATTCAAGTCATTGCAAATTACTTTTTGGGAAACTTAAAAAGTTACCAAAGTTTGTATACAGCTTGTGAGGTTACCTAGGTTTATGTACAGTAATTGTTCCACTTTCAAACTCAGTGACTTGTAGGTTTGCAATATTAGATAAACGCCTGTTAAAATCACGCAGGTAGTTTTGGATATGAAGAATAAATAACAAGGCAGGATGAAGTTAACCGAACACAGACAGACGTTTTGCTGCACCATTTAAACTGTTTATTCAACTTACCAAAAAAAATATTACCGTTTTATTAATTTCTTTGTAAGGATCCTCATTCGGTAGAAATGTTATTGTTGGAGGACGATTGTTTCCCATGCTGTGCTTAAGGAAGAAGAAAAGTCCTTAATGGATAAGGCTCCTTAGTTAGCCCTTTTGCTTCCTGCTCTAGTCGGTCCCTTAGATGATCCTCCGTTGTCTTTTTACACATAACCAGAATTTCTTTTCATTCTCATCAGAATGAGGTCTGGTAGCTGTGGCAGTACAGGGCACTTGTTCTGTGCACCAGCTTTCAAACTTGAAATTGCAGATACTTGTTTTGGATGCTATTTCAGCTAGCACACTGCACCACCCAGAGGCTTTCTGACTTCTGCTGTTAATCTGATTGCTTAAACATTGTGGGTGGTTTGATGTGTGTTTGTGTGTGAGCTTGTAACTCTTTTTTATTTCCATGCCTTCTTGCATTTATTACCTGTGCCTTCTATAGATACCTTCTGCCAATATTTTCTCTTATAGAAACAGAGTAAATGATGGCAGATAAAGACCATATGGCCTATCTAATCTGCCCATCTCAAGATCACTAAGAGTTTTTCTGCTGGACTGAGAGGAATCCTCAGTTGTCTAATGTAGCCTTGTTACATACCAGACTGTTGTGAAAAAACAATAACAAAAAAACAAATAGCAAAATATGCAAGATTATTTTTAAT
This sequence comes from Geotrypetes seraphini, assembly GCF_902459505.1. NCBI lineage: Eukaryota > Metazoa > Chordata > Amphibia > Gymnophiona > Dermophiidae > Geotrypetes > Geotrypetes seraphini. Next base: position 184,143,654 of record NC_047088.1, on the reverse strand, counting down.
AGGTAAGACTTCTTATTCTAAGTTTTAATGATGTTATAATAGGGATTTATTTTCTTCAGTTCTTCCACTGGAGCATTTAACACATTAGTGACATCATAAAAGTATCTTTTTTTTTTTTTTTTTTGCCAGTTCATACTCAAAAGCAGCTTACTCTCATTAGTAATATCACACTGGACTTTGTTAATATAATACATTTTTTCAGATCTCCAGCATTGCATATTTCCGTGGTTAGGAATACAGTCAAACCTTGGTTTGCGAGTGTTTTGCAAGACAAGCAAAACACTCCAGCAAATGTTAACTCACAAAATGAGCATTGACTTGCTGTATGAGCAGGTCCCAGAGTAAAACATCTCGCACCCCCTTCTCCATACCTTGCAATGCACGCACAACCTGGGGCAGAGCTTCCCCCTGCGTGTGACTGTAGATTTTCTTTCTGCTTTTCTTCCGCACTACAGACAGTTTTTCCTTTACAGGGGTGCCAGGCCCCGTGAGGTATTTTGTGTGGCCTGCTCGAGGGCGATGTGGCGTTTTCCTCTGCCGCCTCCGGGTGTTTACCTTCTTGCCGGCTCCCTCCTCCGTCTTGCTGCAGTGTTTGCTCAAAGCCGCGGGCAGCTGACCTGGAAGCATTCCCTCTGACATCACAACATCAGAGAGAAGGCTTCTAGATCAGCCGCGGGAGGTGCATAGGAGCCACTGCCCACGGCTTTGAACTAACACTGCAGCAAGAAGGAAGAGGGAGCTGGGAAAAAGGTAAACACCTGCGGCACAGAAGGGAGGGATGGGACTTGAGAGGGAAGCACTGCCTGCGGCTTTCAGCAAAAAAATGACTGTAGCAGTGAGGAGGGAACCGGCCTGAAGGCAAACATCAATGACACAGAGGGGGGGGGAGAAGGGCATGTTGGGACTTGAGAGGGAGGGAGCACAAACTTAGGAAAAATGATGGAAGGAAGGAGGGAGGAGCATGAACTTAGGACACAGAATGAAGGGAAAGAGGGAGAGGAGCATGAGCCATAAGATGGAATAATGGAGGGATAGATAGAAAGAGATGCTGAGGTGAGGGAGAGAATAGAAAGGGAGCATTGGGTGTCTGAAAGAGGGAAAGAGATGTTGCACATGGGGAGATGAAGAAAGAGGAGAACTGTTGGACAGAAAGAGAAGGGATGGAGACAGAGAGAGAGAGTCTTCTGCATTACCACTTCAATCGGATTATTTTCCCTTGTGATACTAACAGAGGCTGGTTGTCACTGGTTCTCCCTCACATCATCCAGTTTTTTGGTTGTGTAACGAATAGTCCGAGTCTCCATTATATCTTATGGGGAACTTTGCTTTGATATACGAGCATTTTGGATTATTAGCATGCTTCTGGAATGAATTATGCTTGTAAATCAAGGTACCACTGTACTTGTATTTATGCTTGAGTTTTCAGAAGATTTTATGTTGTTCCCATATGACTAATATTTTAATTTTGACATATCTCTACAGTCCACTGCACTGTTACTCCAGTGTCCTGCTTGATGCTCTAAGAGGACTGGTCATTATGGATTGGATATTCCGCCTTTCTCTGGGTATAACCAAAGTGTCTTACATATATTATTTGCAGGTACCTTTTCTGTCCCTAGTGGGTGTACAATCTAAATTTCAGTGCAATAGGGATGATATGCTGAACCATAGGTTTATCCATCTGTGCTTGCGAGCATACTGCGGAAGATGTCAATCACAGCTTTTCAATTACTCCTCCTCAATCGCTGATGCCCCCTTCAGTTCTTCCTTTTGGAGACGAGTATGAACGTATCTCTCTGATCTGTTCCATTTATTTCTTTATTGTTTTGCAATACCTTTTTTTGTTTTTGTTTTTTAATGCAGCTTCAAATGACTGCTTTGTCTGCTTGGAGAGGAGCAGACATTTAAATCTACAGCTGGCAGATGTATCCTTCAGGGACCTGAACAGCCAGCCTGCTGAAGATTTGTGGAGCTCGGGATTCCGGGTTCTCAGCACTTGCTCACTTCCTTGACTTGGTCAGGAGCTTGAGCACAGACTGTTAAGCATCAATAGCATACGTTGAAGTGCTTAGGGTGCCAGCTGCAGCTTCGCCTCCCCTTCTTTCTTTTCGGCATTTGTCTTGGCCTGGGGTGTTGAGGATCAGACTGACTAAGGTCCGACTGGCAGCTCAAAGATTTCTGCATGGCAGCTAACCAGCAGCTTGAGGTAGAGAATCCCTCCAGATCTAGTTATATTTTAAAGGAGCTGAAGCAAGGTGCAGAACCATTTCCCCAACACATGGTCTGTGAGTACAGACTGTGACAGCCTATGAGGTAAAATCAGGGGGTTCTTGAAAACTGTGTGTTAACTGTTTCTGCAGTTAGGGTTTTGGTCCCCTCCTCAAAAGTCTTATTTTTTAAAGTTTTTAGTCAGCCCTGAAGCATTTTTTTCTGCTTTTTTTTTTTTTTTTTGAGCCAAATTCTGCTGTGGTGGCCATTTTGGATTTCCTGATATTTTTTTTTTCTAAGTTCTCCAACTTCACTGGGATCTCCTCATTTTACCTCAAAGCTGATAGAAATGGAGTTCTCGGACCTTAATATCCGTATATCATGCCTTATTTGCGCTGGATGGGTGGCTGAAGAGTGCCCTTGCACCATGTGCTACGCAGTATGGGGATGGAAGGGTGAGAGCTGACTTAAGTCCTTTGCATTACCAAGTCCCTTCGAGAACTGAAGATAAACCTCCCACAAACCCCGTCCTCCCAGTTTACTCTTCTGAAAGAGGTCCGGGCTTAACTCGCATCTTTTCCATGGCACCTGGACATAAGGATCCTAGTCACAGAGCCTAGGAGACCCCTTAAGGATCCCCGAGAGTGGCTTAAACCATGACTAAACTATCTCATGGATCAGAAATTCCGGAAAATGTTTGCTATGCCAAAGATGGATTCCTGTAGCCTAAGTGACCAAATATACTTTCCTACCAAGTGAGGGAGGTGTGGTTTTAAAGGATCCGCAGGACCGCAGAGTGAATTTGGTCCTCAGGAGGCAGTTTGAGGCTGCAGCCAAGGCCTCCTTTGTGGCACACACCTGTCATTCTAGGCTACAAAATCTGAGTCTGACATGTATTAGCTGGAATAGACTGCATAGCAGATGCACTCTATGATATAATCAGAGTCATGGGGAAAGTCTCAGCATTTTCAACTGTATACTTTGGATCAGGCAATGGGTGGGTGATTTGACCTCTAATGCAATGCTGAGCAGGCTCCCATTCAGGGGACATGCTGTTTTGCAAGGGCCTAGATGTTCTTATAGTTAATGTACAAAATCTTTACCAGACAGTAGACCCCGAGTAGCTAGATGCCTGAGCAGGGGGTCCTTTCGTGGGTCCTGGTGCTCTCACCAGGACTCAAGAGAAACCTCTTACCAGAGAGCCTTTCAAGGTTCCTGACAGAAATTCTCTGTGAACCGGAGAAACCAAGGTTCAGATTCCTTCTCTTCAGGGCCAGCCAAAAAGCCACAATAACACCCTCAAGCTGCTCCTCTGAAGATTGGAAGTCTGCTCTCAGACTGTCTGGAGGCCTGGGAATGGATAATGTCTGACCACTGGGTCCTGGAGATTATCAGAGAGGGTTACAAGATAGTTTGCACACCCTCTCTCTAACTGGTTTGTGGATTCACTGGCAGGCTGGCCAGAGAAGGCTGGAAAAATCTGTGCAATGTTATGAATATTGCTCGATATTCAAAACATAGAAGCAGTCACAACAGAAGATGGGCTCTGACAGAAACTCCATATCATTTATTATGCCCATAAAAGGCTCAGAGGAGTAGAGGCTCATCCTGGGTCTCAAACATGTCAATGCGGCCCTGAGAGTTCCTCGGTTCCGGATGGAGACTGTGTGGTCCATCATTGCAGTGGTGGAGCTAGGAGAGTTTCTGGCCATCATCCTAGATTTGACAGAAGCTTACCTTCACATCCCTATCTTCCCGGAACACAGAAAATTCCTGAGATTCCATGTGTTGGAGAATCATTATCAATTCTCGTTGCTTCCCTTTGGGCTGGCGACAGTGTCCCAAACTTTCACCAAGATTATGGTGGCGTTCATGTCCGCAGAGCGAGTTGGCAAGTACACCCGTACTCTGACAATTGGCTCCTCAGAGCACTATCCCAAATGGAAGAAGAAAAGGTGGTAGCGGCAGTTGTGGAAACATAGCAGGGCCTGGGATGCATTGTGAATTTTAGAAAGAGCCAGCTAGTTGTGACGCAGTCCCTGGAATATCTGGAGGACTTATTCAGCATGGTAGAAGGCCTTGTCTTTCTTCCATATACAGGCTTCGTGCATGGCATTACCTTGAAAGTACTTGGGTCAATGGTGGCCACAATAGAGGTGGAACCCTTGGCGAAGTCCCGTGAGAACCTACGGCAGCCATTCAGAAAGCAGCGCGGGGCCAAGCGGGAGAATGTAAAGCTTGCTCCTGAAGGGTGCGCTGCTGATTTGTTTTGGAGCTGGCTGGACGCTGGACCATCAGGTAAAAAAGGGGGAATGGCGGCGGCAGACGGATGGATGGACCGGGTGGGGGGGTTAAAACAAAAGGTGATGCGGGGGGGGGGGGGTTAAAAAGGTGGTGTGGTGGCAGGGGGCAGGTGAGTGGGTTTAAAAAGGAGGTGCGTCAGCAGCAGGTGGGTGGGTTTAGAAAGGTGGTGTGGTGGCGGGCGGGTTTTACACTGGTACAGAGGGGGGAGGTAACAAAATTTGTACCTTCGCTTCATAAGACGCACCGAGATTTCCACCCACTTTTGGGTGGAAAAAAAGTGTCTTATGGAGCAAAAAATATGGTACCTGGACTGGATGGTGTACATCCCAGAGTGCTGATAGAACTGAAAAATCCAGCATAGTACCAGAAGACAGGAGGGTGGCCAATGTGACACCTATTTTTAAAAAGGGTTCCAGAGATGGTCTAGGAAATTATAGACTGGCTACAATGATAGAGACTATTATATTATAAAGAACAAAATGTAAGAACATATACATAAGCATGGGTTAATGAGAGCCAACATGGAAATCTTGCCTCATCAATCTACTGCATTTCTTTAAAGGGTGAATGAACATGTGGATAAAGGTGAGCCGGTTGATATTGTACATTTGAATTTACAAAAGGCATTTGGCACGATAGACTTCTGAGGAAATGAGAAAGTCTTGGGATAGGAGGTAATGTCCTATTATGGATTAAGAGCTGGTTGAAAGACAGAAAACGGAAAGTAGGTTTAAATGGTCAATATTCTCAATGGAGACGGGTAAATAGTGGGGTACTTCAGGGGTTTGTGCTAGGACCACTACTTTTTAACATGTTTATCAATGATCTAGAGATGGGAATAACTAATGAGACAACTACATTTGCTGATGACACGAAGTTGCTCAAAGTTAAATCGCAAGAAGAAATTGCAAATGATGTTTAATGTGTGCAAGTGCATGTGGGAAAGAGAAACCTGAACTATAGCTACATGATGCAGGGTTCTACGTTGGGAGTCACTGCCCAGGAAAAGGATCTACATACAAGTTGCCATCATTGAGGATATGTTGAAAACCTCAGCTAAATGTGCGCAGCAGCTAAGAAAGCAAATAGAATGTTAGGAATTATCAGGAAAGGAAAAAAAAACAAAGATGAAAATGTTATATTGCCTTTGGATTGCTCTTTGGTATGGCTGCACCTCAAATATCGTTGCAATTCTGGTTGCCGTATCTCAAAAAAGATAAAGCGGAATAAAAAGATGACACCTTTAACTGACTTTTTAAAGACACCTTTAACTGACTATTCGATTCAAGTCCAGCAACTCTTAATTTTATCCCTGCCTATTGTGTTTTCCTTTTATGTACATTTTCTTTCTAAAATATTGTAGTTCTTCCCCCTTCCTATTGTATCTTTAAGGCACAAATAGCCATGTACGTCAAAATTAGTTAAGTTGTTTGTCTTCTTGTAATCCTAAAAATTTATTTTAATTATTATTGTACAACGCTTTGTACTATAGGATAAGCGTTTAATCAAATACTTGAATAAACTTAAACTTGAAACTTCCTCAGGCTGTGCTCTGCCAGCTTCCAAATGACAAAAATAACTTTCCAATTTCAAAACCAGGATCCTGCAACCTGCCTACACTGCTTGGATCAGGTTGCTCACAGTTCCACTGTGCTTACTTAAATCAGAATCAGCAACTTTTAACTCTTCTGTTCGCTTGATTTGTGAGGCCACACCACATTACTAGAAACAGTACTCTTATTCCTACAGTCTTCACTAGGTGTCCCTTTCTTCAAACATGCACAATTCATCAGGCTCCATTTCAATATCATTTACCAACAGTTCTTCTGGCATTTCAAACATAAGAACATAAGCAATGCCTCTGCTGGGTCAGACCTGAGGTCCATCGTGCCCAGCAGCCCGCTCACGTGGCGGCCCCAACAGGTCCAGGACCTGTGCAGTGATCCTCTATTTATACCCTTCTATCCCCCTTTCCAGCAGGAAATTGTCCAATCCTTTCTTAAACCCCAATACCGTACTCTGCCCTATTAAGTTCTCTGGAAGCGCATTCCAGGTATCCACCACACACTGGGTAAAGAAGAACTTCCTAGCATTTGTTTTGAATCTGTCCCCTTTCAGTTTTTCTGAATGCTCTCTTGTTCTTATATTTTTTGAAAGTTTGAAGAATCTGTCCCTCTCTACTCTCTTTATGCCCCTCATGATCTTATAAGTCTCTATCATATCCCCTCTAAGTCTCCTCTTCTCCAGGGAAAAGAGACCCAGTTTCTTCAATCTCTCAGGGTATGAAAGGTTTTCCATCCCTATTATCAGACGTGTCGCTGTCCTCTGAATCCTCTCGAGTAACGCCATATCCTTCTTAAGGTACGGCGACCAATATTGGATGCAGTATTCCAGATGCGGGCGCACCATTGCCCGATACAGCGGCAGGATAACTTCTTTTGTCCTGGTTGTAATACCCTTCTTGATTATACCTAGCATTCTATTCACTCTTTTAGCGGCCGCTATGCACTGTGCAGTCGGCTTCATTGGCATGTCCACCATTACCCCCAAGTCCCTTTCTTGGGTACTCTCGTTCACTAACATCCCTCCCATTGTATAGTTGTACCTCGGGTTTCTGCTTCTCAGATGCAATACTTTACATTTCTCAAAGTTGAACTTCATCTGCCATCTCGTTGCCCATTCTCCTAGTTTGCTCAAGTCCCTTTGCAATTCTTCACAGTCCTCTTTAGTCCGAGCTCCACTAAATAGTATGGTGTTGTCCGCAAATTTTATTATCTCACACTTCGTCCCTGTTTCTAGATCATTTATGAATATATTAAATAGCAGCGGCCCGAGCACCAAGCTCTACGGAACACCACTCGTGACCCTCCTCCATTCCGAGTAGTGGCCCTTCACCCCTACCCTCTGTTTCCTACCCGCCAACCAGTTTCTGATCCATCTATGTACGTCTCCGTCCACCCCATGGTTCTTCAGTTTCTGGAGTAGACGCTCGTGTGGCACCTTGTCAAAGGCTTTTTGGAAATCCAGGTATATGATGTCTTTGGGGGTCTCCTCTGTCCATCTGTTTGTTAATTCCATCACCTTCAGAAGAATTATTAGAAGCCTCAGTCCTGAGGTTTCCTATCTGATTTCTTTGAGGAGTAATGGTTTCTGTCCTCTGAACCCTTGGCTGCACAGATCTGCTCCTCTCAGAGGATTCAGGTATCCTGTGGGTTTGTGGCTGCCTCCATTGCCCTATGACAATGCCCTCCCAAGGGAAGTGGTGGAGAGGAAAACAGTGGGATGAATTAAAAAAAAAAGCATGGGATAAACATAGAGCAGGGGTAGGCAATTCCGGTCCTTGAGAGCCGGAGCCAGGTCAGGTTTTCAGGATATCCACAATGAATATGTATGATATGGATTTGCATGCACTGCCTCCTTGAGATGCAAATCTATCTCATGCATATTTATTGTGGATATCCTGAAAACCTGACCTGGCTCCAGCTCTCGAGGACTGGAATTGCCTACCCCTGGGATAGAGGATCTCTAATTAATTAGAAAATGAAGGATGTAAATTAATGAACTAACCCCCTTTTTTATTAACACATAGAAGGGTTAAGGCCAGTACTGGACAGACTTGCATGGTCTATGTCCCATATGTGGTGATTTGGTGTAGGTTGGGCTGGGGAGGGCATCAATGGGAACTCCACTAACTTGGAACATGAGGATGTTACTGGCCGGACTTTATGGTAGATATCCTGCAAACAGGATGGTTGGATAGGCTGGAGTGAGCTTGGACGGCAACTTCAGCATTTGGAACCTAGGACAATACCATGTGGACTTTACAGTCTATGACTCTGAAATATCAGAGAAGAGGCAAGTTAATTTAATTATGTATTTTTAATGGGTATAACTAATGGGCAGACTGGATGGACCGTTCAGGTCTTTTATCTGCCATCATTATCTATGTTACTATGAACTGCAGAGAAAAATGTCTTAAAAATGAGTTTTGAAAGTAGATTTTATTTTTGTAAAAGTGTTTAAATTACTATCTATTGCTTTTTGCTATTTTGGGGATTTTTTGTTTTGAAAGTGAGCTCCATAGGGCATTTCTTTATGTATAAAATTAGGACTAATAGACCACAAATATATATTTTTTTTGTTCAGGTTCTTTGTTCAAATTTCAAATAAATATAAGTATAAAGTGATAAATTTACCATATTATAATTTATTTTTACTTTAAAGCTTGAGTCAGAGTTGGTAATTTTTTTTACTCCAGCTAAAATTGTTTCTGTCTCCATGTCCAACTCCATGACCATAACTCCACAGCCCTTCTTGTAATTACCGCCCCATGTTGAATTTACTATTCATAGCAGTTTACTCAACATGGTCCTCCTTATAGTTTTCAGGCTACACAGAAAAGATCTGTATTCTGCAGCTTGGACTTTAGCGCTGAATCCATTATGAAAGTACTATTAAATGAGATTCACAGTTCTTTACATGATGGGAGATTGTTGCTGATTTGTCTTTTAGTTTTGTCACCAGCCTTTGACTTGTCAGCAGAAGCTGGTGATATACCATGGCCAACCGCTTTTGTTACTGGAGGTAGTTTTAGAATGGTTTATATCAGGGGTGTCCAATGTCGGTCCTCGAGGGCCGCAATCCAGTCGGGTTTTCAGGATTTCCCCAATGAATATGCATTGAAAGCAGTGCATGCAAATAGATCTCATGCATATTCATTGGGGAAATCCTGAAAACCCGACTGGATTGCGGCCCTCGAGGACCGACATTGGACACCCCTGGTTTATATTGTACCTTTGTACTAGGTCTTTTTGGGTCAGTTCTGATTCTCTTTATTTTTTGTATCGCTTATTAACATGTGGTGTACCTAATGGTGTGCCTAAGAGGTTGGTCCTGGCCCCCAATTCTGTTTAATATCTTTCTCTACCTATAGCTACATTAACTCAAAGTCTGGGGGAAAATAGTTAATATTTTCATGATGATGTTAGTGGTGTATATTCATCCTTTGACCCTGGTCTCTCATCTTTTCTTTAGTGGCTGTGATAGATGACTTGCTGATTTTCATTTAAAGGATTTAATTTTTAACTGTCAGGCTATTTGATTTATGGGCAAATTGTGTAAATCAGACTTAAGACTGATTCTTCTGGGCCTCCTGATCTTTTGGTAGACTCTATTAGAATTCTGGATTGCATCATTGACTCCTGGTTATATATTGAAGAACAGGTTTCCACAATGATTAGGTCATGTTTTCTGACTTTGAGACAGATTGAATCTTTTCATTCATGCCTCACCAGTAGGACACCACAGAACTTAATTTTCTCACTAAGCTTGAGTCAGATTGATTACTGTAATTCTGTCTATAGTACATTGAAGTTATTATCCATAGATTGAAAAAAAAAAAAAATCCAGAATACAGCAGTTAGACTGCTGTGCTTTGCACACACATTTGATATGTCACACCACTAGTGAGAGAGAAAACTGGCTTCTAATGAATTTCCAAATTAAATTCAAAGTCTTAATTTTAGCTCATAGGGTGATAGATGTTTAGCAAATAAAAAACAATTAGGGGGAATAGCAACATGGAGGAAACAGCAGGCTACTACCCACTTGGAATATGAAAAGGTGAACTCATGAATAATACAAAGAAAGATGAATATATGATATGCAGAAACTATAATAATAGTACACATACATAGATGGCATAAATAGGTAAGATGTACATATATTTAACTGAAGCTCAAACACCTGTATCAAAGTTCATGCAAACTGCTCTGAAGCTGTATAGAAGCTTCCAGTAAACATATATCAGAACTAATTATTCCATGTATACCTTTGCAGAGCTGAAGACTGTAACATGATAAGCTAACTTATGCTTCATAATCCTGGTTTGATATACATGGCATTCAGCTTTTTTTTTTTTCTGGCATCTTCCCTTTAAAATTGTCCTGAAAACTCATTTTTTTTTTTGTATTGACTTTTGATGACAGTATCCTCTATCTCTTGCTACCTTTGTCTTATTTTTTTGTACTGGTGGTGATGTTTTTGTATTATTATTGTTTTATACCTCTTTATTGTCTTTTCAAAAGGCAGTTAAGAATAAACTTATGATAATGATAATATGCACGAGTACCTTCATAAAATTGTTTCTCCATAAGTTCATGCACAAAATTGTACCTGCGCTGAGGCAGGAAGAACTTCATGAGTGTATACATATTTTAGTAAGAACTGTTAAGTATGTACCTATAATAGGTATATAACTTCTATCCCACCCCTGCTATACCTTTTCCTTGACGCAGGAACTCCTATACAAATAGGACTTGGTTCTATAAATGGTGCCCAAATTTGGGCACTGATAAAAAAAACATAGTGCTATGCTAAGTGCTATTTTATAAATGGTGCTCAACAGTTGAGTGTTGTTTATAGAATAGTGTTTGGTGCTAGAAACCATGCCCAATTTTGGGTACAAGAATTTACACCAACTGAAACCTAGGGCTCCTTTTACAAAGGTGTGTTAGGGCCTTAACGCGCAGAATAGTGCATACTAAATTGCCACACACTAGCTGCTACTGCCTCCTTTTAAGCAGGCGGTAATTTTTCGGCTAGCTCGCGCTATAACGCACTAATTTTGTGCGTGTGCTAAAAATGCTAGCGCACCTTAGTAAAATGAGCTCCTAGTCAAAATTCTCATGCTTAAATTACGTGCAGATCCCCCCTAATTCTATAATATTGGGCACAAATTCCAGGAATGCCCCAGATCTGCCCATGGACACCCCCCCCAACTGTATGTAAAATTTACATGCAGATCTTTGCACTTAAAGATGTATGTGTATATTTTAATTAATAATGATAGTTTCTTAATGCCTAAATATTGGCAGTAGTTAGCTTATCAGTTAAACTGTGCGTGCAATATTGAGCACCATATGTAGAATTAGGATGATATTGCTTAAAGGTAGCTGCTATGTTTTCTTAATACCATGTAAAACCCAAGAACATTTTATAACTGTTTACTTGAGCACATAAAATTTCCCCAAGGGGATATTCAGAAACATTAGAAACAGGCTTTTATAAAACTGTTTACTCAAATTATGCATGTAAACTTAAATGTGTATAGAGCTTACATATGTATAAATTTATCAGGATTGCATAGAGGCTTCTCTGGGCTGGCATGAGTATAAATTTAACACAGAATATTTGTGTACTAGTCTTTAAGCCTATTACATTAACGGGTGCTAGAATAGATGTGTGTCTCTTTCTCTCTTTCTCCTTGGCCACTTTCTGTCTGTCTGTGTCTTTTTCTCTCTCTCTTTTCTCAGCTGTCTACCACCACCCCTTGCCTGCTCCCCCCTGTTCAGCAGTAGGCCTTCTCCTTTCCCTGCTCCCCCTGTCCAGCATCCGCATTATCGAAGTGGGCCGGCATAGCAAATGCCCCGCGGCTGCTGCGTTTGCTGGTCGGGGGTGAGAAGAGGCGTCCTGGCAGTGCAGGATTCAAACTGCCGCTGAAATCACTGTCGCAAGCCGCCCCACGTACGGGAAATTGAATTCGGCATGGACGGACACAGCACGGTGGCAGGGATCACAAAACCCTAAGTGCGCAAGCACGCTTAGGGTTTTATTATAGAGGATAGTAAAGAGTAGTTTTAAAGTCTAAAAACAGAGTGCTTTCTTTTTGAAAATTTTCTCATCTGCACATACTTTTGTGTGCAGTTATGAATTACCTTCTAAGTCATCAGCATATCTAAAAATTAGATATTAAAAACACCATGATGTGACCTGGAAGTGAGGGAAGGCTTCTGGATCAGCCGCGAGCCAGGGAAAGACAATGAGAGGCGTTGGGACATGGAAAGGAGAAGGAGGGTTGCGTTTTGAGAGGAAGGGAGGAAGAAGGCGTGCGTTGGTACAAGAAGGGAGATGCAAGACCCCGGTTCGTAAATATGAGTCTGAAATAAGTCTGGCATACTTAAACCAGGGACTGCTTGTATCTGCTTATAAAGTCTGACTAATGGCATTTGTTTCATCTCTTCTTTTACTAGAAGCCAGTATAAGAACAGATGCTTTCAAACTGTTCTTTTGTTGTACATTTGTTACAATTTAACATGTGGAGAAGGCATGTGCAACATGGGTCATGTAATTCTTTCCAATCCTTCTGCACGTGTATGTGCATGTGTTAAGACTGTGATGGGAGCAGTTTACTAGATTGTGGAATAGTTACAAAGTATAGATTTTGGAGTTGTGGTAGATTACAAGGTAGTGGGGTAATTGCAGGAGTAATTTTGGGGTAAAGTATTTTCAGTGGTTGAATAAATAGATAATAGGGAGAGGAAATTTAAATATGACAAATTACTTTATTGCTGTGTTTCTCTATATTTCTAAGCTACAGATTCTGGAACTCCTTTACCCATAGATATGGACCATTAACATGAGTATTTAACTGGAACCCCCTGGTCTGATCTAGTCCACTTTTTCCTCTTACTAAGTTTTATCTTGTTCCATTAAATTTTTAGAAAACATGAATGATACAGACTCACAAAATGCTCTATCTTAGAGAAATCTTTTATTGGGCATGCTGGTTAGTAAGCAGGAAAGAAAATGTAGTTTTGCACTCTCTTCTTATCTGATGGATTTACAAAGTATTGGATGCATTCTTTGTTCTTCCTACTTAGTCTGCTGCTTAACTGAGATCTCTTAGGTGCATCAACTAATATTTCCCTGCTTACCTCTTGCAAGCATTCAAACAGATTAAAGATTTTAGGCTTCATGGAGCTCCAGCACACTAGATAGAGGAGGGTTGACTCTATGAGAGAAGATAACAAAGGAAGTTGAAGCTGAGAAAGTTCATCTTTGTATAAAAAATGAAGAAAGACACTTCCACGTGAATACTGATGGCTTCTAGGAAGGCTAAAAAGTACTAATCTACAAGATCAAATGCAAAAATAAATTCAAAGCAATCTTCCCATTCTCAAAAACTGAAGGAAAGTCTGGAAGTTGGTTAATTACAATTAGTCTGTGTCCAGGGCAGAAGCTAACTTCTTGTGGATGTAAAATATGGACAAAGTCAACATGCCCTCCAAAACCCACTAAAAACCTACTGTATCCAACTGTACACCACACTAATAGCCCTTATGCCTGCAGGTGGCACCAATATGATGGCACAGTAGGTTTTTGGTGGGCTTACACCTACTACAAGTGGAGTAGAGTGGGATATAGGCATGGGTCCCCTCTGCAGTCCACTGCACTGCCTACTAGGCTATTCTAGACACCTGCTTGCTACTCTTCTAGGACTGGGCATGACATCTGTAGCTGACATACGGGTAGGTATGTACTATTTCATTTACATCTTTGGGAGGTGTCGGTAACCACTGAGAGAGTCATGCCCTCATCTCTCCAGTGGTCATCTGGTCAGTTTGGACACTTCTTTGGTACTTATTTGTTGTTACAACAGGTCTGGTCCCAAATGTACAGATTGTGCCCTGGACATATTTTAAAAATGTTTGATTTCTGGCAGAAAAACATCCAAATATTAAGCCTGCCCTAGTCCTGCCCACACCATACCTCTAACGCCCCCATGAGATTTAGAAGAATTGCAGACAAACTATGGATTAGAGAATGACACGGTGGCGGTTTACCCGCGGCCACCGCATTTTAGCCGCGGGTCACCGCCGAAAACGGGGAAGAAAACTAGCAGTCGCTGCGGCGACGGGGACAAGGCCATTCACCGCCCGCGGGGCGGTGAATGGGTCTTGTCCCCGTAGTGAGGCATGAAGGATCGCGCGGTCCCCGCAGCTCACACCCGCCTGCCCAATCGATTCTAGTGTTTAGTCAGCTCTCTCCCTTCTCCTCACCTTAGTTTGTAGATTTTCTTTTTCGGCGACCCGCACGCTATCAAAGAGCCGCTGCTGCTCAGTTTCGATCTTCTGCTCTGACGCAACCGGAAACAGGAAGTTGCAGCAGAGCAGAAGATTGAACACTGAGCAGCCGCGCGTGTGCGGCTCTTTGGGAAAGCGTGCAGGTCGCTGAAAAAGAAAGCCTGCTAAATAAGGTGAGGAGAAGGGAGAGAACTGGCTAAACACTAGGATCAATTGGGCAGGCGGGTGGGGGCTGCGAGGACCGTGCGATCACCCGTGTTCCCGGCTCAGACTGTAAGGAGGGAGTGAAAGGGAAAAGGATTCTGGGCCAAGGTGATGAAAACGGAAAGAAAAACCCACAGCAATAAAGAAAGGGAAGGACAGGCAGGTGAGCCAGATGCTAGAAGCAGGGGGGGGGGGGAAGAAAGAGGGGAAAAAGCTAGATGGGGTTGAAAAGAAGAGACACACTGGTATGGAAGAGGAAGATAGGGGAAATCTGGACACAGGAAGGTAACAGAAAGAGGGGAAATTATGTGCATGGGGCATAGGGACAGAGACAAAAAGGGGACATGCCATGGGGATGGTATATGGACACAGGGGGGGGCAATGGCAGATACATAGGGGAGATATTAGAAAAGTATATAAAATCGTACCCGTTTGAGGCTTTTATGTATGCAGCGGTGACGGTGACGGGGCGGTGAATGGGGTTGCGGTGACGGGGCGGTGAATGGGGTGGCAGTGGCGGTGACGGGGCGGTGAAGGGAATGACGGTGACAGGGCGGTGCAGAGGATGGTGAGACGGGGACGGGGCGGTGACGGGGACCAATTTTTTCACCGTGTCATTCTCTATTATGGATATCTGTCTAGAAAATAGGTTTTGAAAATAGCAAATGTGAAGGATTTAGCAAGAACAATGGCCTTTTATGCCACTTATTTTTCTTTTTTGGAAATTGAGCCCCTGTGCCTCTTGCTTCCACTTCCACAAATACATAGTGTAGCCAAGGTTTTCTTCTGAATCATTAAAGTCAACAGAATATGAATTATTAAAGAGGTAGAGTATAAAATTTTAAGTTATATGTCACCTTTACTCTCACTTCTCCAACCTTCACTCCTTCATTGCAGGGATTTATCTCCATAGATGGGGAATCTAGTCTTTTCTAACTTTTCTCTGTACTGCCTCTTTGTTGAAGGCAGAGAGGGGGCAGAGGCTGCAGGCCCTTCTTTTGATTTCTGGCCTTCCTGGACTCAGTTCCTAGGGTAGTTGTCTGTATACTCACCTTGTTTTTGAGGATAATTCTTTTCATCTCCCTTTAGAGATCTCCTTTGCCCTGGAGTCCTTATTATTTTAATTTTCTAATGGTGTCTTGATCTGCTTGGCCAGATCATAGAAGAGTTTGTGGTGGTACCATTGTTTAACCAGCCACAGACTGGAGAGTCTTTTGGCCAAATATTTACACCAGCCAGTGTTCCTCCAATTCAAAGTCTCCACCACTACCGTGCTAATTTCTGGAAAATACTGGATGATATAAAAAGGTGACATACTATAATAATAGGGCAGCTAAAAGACTTAACACTCCAAAGCTGGTGGAACACTAGATGACTACAGTTCATTTTAAGAAAAGAAAATACAATGAGGACAAAAAAAGCCATAAATTTGTTCAGATGGAAATATAATGCACAACTCTGCAATTATGCCTCAAATTACTTTGCATGTGCTTAACTTATGCATTCTTCTGAAAAGCTGCCAACCAAAGGAACAGGCTCAGCAGTTTTTAGAATAGATTGCATTGAGCAAATTAGTTTAGTTTTAAGATATGCTAAACATTTTTCTGTTATTTTTTAAAGCTTATTTTGGCGCATTTTTATTTTTGCATTGTCTTGGATTTAGTACTTACCTTATAAACAAAACACTTAAAAAATAATTTTTTAGACTGAAGGAATGGACTGTTACCTGTCTTGGAATTTATTTATTAACAGGTGATTGATTACCTGCCTCGTGACCTAGGATACTTGAAATTTAAAGCAGCATGACATTTTGATGTGTCAGGCTTTTTTTAAAACACACATAGTTCTATAAAAAATCTTTTGGCAAACAGATCACTGAAAATCCAACATAATACACCATAGAGGGGTTGCCAGTTGGCTTCAGATTTGCCTAGGAGGATTGATCCAACCTTTGGTTTACATCATGGTATGCACTGACTCGGTCATACTTTTCTTAGGGAATGCAATAGGGAATCAGAACTTCAAGTCACTGCATATAGTGGGGGTAAAGTTAGGACTAGATAACACGGGTTATAACTAAATGCATGTATGGGCATTTCTGGGACATATTATAGATATAGAGTCTCGGTTAACTGGGTCTCAGTTAACCGGAACTCTCACACAACCGGCAAAAAAATCACTGGTGGAAAATAAATGTTCTCAAGCACCAGCGGGCAGCATCCTGAGCTGCAAATCCTCCCTGAAGCAGCTCTGAACCCCCTTCTTGCCAACCTGAAGTACCAGTGCAGCAGCGGGCCTGAACCATAAAGCTCTCCTTCCTCCCTCCCTCAAGCCCTGAAGTGGCAGAAGCAGGCAGCAGTTCTAAGCTGCAAACTCCCTCATTCCTCTCCCTTCCTTACCCGAGCACAGCTGGTCAGCAGGAGGCAGCCTTAAAACAGGCTGCTCTTTGCCAGCCTTGGCTGGGCATTTCCTCTGATGCATCTGAAGTGACGTGTCGGAGGAAAGGCCCTGCCGGGGCTGGCCGCTAGCAGCCTGTTTTGAGGCTGCCTCCTGCTCACTAGCTGTGCTTGGGTAAGGAAGGGAGAGAGCAAGGGAGCTTGTGGCTCAGGACTGTTGCCTGCTTCTGCCACTTTGGGGCTTGAGGGAGGGAGGAGGGCTTTGCGGCTCAAGACCACTGCTGCGCTGGTGCTTTGAAGGGGGGGTTGAGATTGTGTTAGACAAGGTTTCTAACACACTCTCAATTAACCAGAAAAACAGTTAGCCTGTATCCACAAATCCCCATGGGTGCCGGATCACTGAGATTCTACTATATGGCTTTTGTTTAGCTATGTAAAACATTTTACTATTTGAACTGTAAGAGTAAGTCATTGCTATTAGTATATTGAACAGCTGCCCTGGCTCTAGAGTCTGTTTGCTTCCAAAGGAGCAGACCAAAAGAGTTTGTGTATTTTGGAGGCTCTTACAGAATTGAGTGGGGGCACTTGATTTATTGCAAGCTT
The DNA here is from genome assembly GCF_902459505.1 of Geotrypetes seraphini. NCBI lineage: Eukaryota > Metazoa > Chordata > Amphibia > Gymnophiona > Dermophiidae > Geotrypetes > Geotrypetes seraphini. Next base: position 184,126,076 of record NC_047088.1, on the reverse strand, counting down.
TGATTCCCCTACTCCGTTATGATTTGCTATTGGAAAGAAGGTGGGCTTTAGTTTTACACTTGCTCTTAGTGAGGGTGGAAGTGGTGACAGGGAAAGGGATTGCTAGGATTTTAATTGTATTTTTGAATTGTAATGTCTTCTTATGCTGTAAACTAAACTGAGCCTTTTTGGGATATGGTACCATAAAAAATGTGAAAAATGCAACAGTGGAGACTTCATAGAATTCTTGGTTCATAGTGCTAAAATGTTTAGGTATTCTTTGGTGGCCTGCTATTTTACACAGCCTTGTGCTATATTTTTTGTATTTTTAGGTAAATTTGAATATTTATTCAAGTCCAAGTTACTATATTGGCCTGAGCATAAGATGACATCAAATATATGATTGTACCATTAATAGAGAAAAATACAAATTATTCAAAATACTGTAACAAAGCTTTTTTTTTTTGCTAGCAAATTTGATCATGTTACTCTGTTAAGATCTTTACATAAGTTACCAATTCAAGCCAGAATTACCGTATATACTCAAATGTAAGTCAAGACCCCCTTTTCCCCCAAAAAAGGAGGTAAAATGGTTGACTCGAATATGTCAGACGACTTAATATTCAATTATCCTGCCCTGCCAGGCTCTGCTCCCAGCCCCTTTTCCTCCATCCCCTGTCAGGTATTACATCCAGCACCCTTCATTCCTTCCCTCCCTCCCTCCCCTGTCAGGCACTGCACTCAGCACTCTTCCCTCCCTCCCCTGTCAGGCTCTGCACCCAGCACCCTTCCTTCCCTCCCCTGTCAGGCACTGCACCCAGCACCTTTTCTTCCCTCCCTCCCCTGTCAAACTCTGCACCCTCCCTCCCAGGCTCTGCCCTCTGCCCCCCCTCCCTGCCCTATCCTCGTACCTCTGCCGATCTCTGGTGGAGGTGCAGCGGGCCCTCTGCCAATTCCTGGTGGAGATGCAGCGGGCAGGAGCAAGCTTTCCGAACTGCCCCGCTGTTAACTGGCTGCCACAGATTCAGTTTCTTTGGCTATTGAGCGGCACGAACAGGAGCGTGATTTGGCGCTGCTGCTAGGCATTGAGTGGCTTCCTTACTGGCAAACGTTTTGGAGCCTCTGTCACAAATCACAAACATTTTTTATGACCTTTAGTTTCAAAAATGTAGTCCTATGTAAGAGACATTCTGATGGATTTGTAATGTATCATTCTTGAAACACTTGACATAGAACTTCAGCTTGTGGAATGTTTGTATAAAAAGATTCAATCTGTTACTCGTAATTCTTGAAATAAGGAAGAACCCCAGAATTCCGATGGAGTTTATTATGGAGTAGACCCAATTAACCTTAACAAAAAACTTCATTATGTTAAGTGGTCGCTATTTCCAGCAGATAAAGGGAACCGCTATGGGGACTAAAATGACCCAGACCTGGTGAACAAATATGTTGAAAAATTTGAATTTAGCTTTGTTTTTCTGAATAAATATAGAGACCATATCTTTCTCTGGAAAAGATACATGTTGATAATGAAACTTTATTTCAAAAATAGATTTAACAAAATTTTGTGGTGATTTGGTTAGGATTTTTCCGGATGTCTCTAGAGCTATGCAATTTAGGAGGAAAGAGTTTTTGAAATTAAAAGTTAGAGTTTTGGCTCTAGAGGCATCCTTTTATTTGAAATTCCCATGTAAACGTTTAGTCAAGCTACAAGATATTGAATATGTTTTTTGGGACTCTATACAACTACAACAGTTTTTAGTTGTTAGAGAACAGAAAGGAGTTAAAATTTTTATATAAGTTTCATTCCTGAGGAAAATTAAGAGGAGTAAATAAGATTCCCTATTAGTAAGAAATGATTTAAGGTTCGCTAAGGTGAATTGAGAATTATTTCTTATCTTTTCCTGAATTTTTTGACGAAATAGTATCATGTCTCCCCATTAATGTGGGCTTGAAAAGGATTTGTGTATGTATGATTGATTATGTATTGTTTATGAGATTACCTTTTATTTTATTGGATATTGTAAGTATTAAAAGTATAATAATAAAAAAAAAAAATTCTAAGGAGTCTGTTTCCTTGACTGCCAACTACAGACCTATTGCCAACATACCATTTTTTCATAAACTAATGGAAGGACTGGTTAACATCGATCTCATGAAATACTTAGAGAAGTTCAACATCCTACATGACTCTCAGTCTGGTTTTCATACACATCATAGTACCGAAACAATTTTAGCTTCCATGACTGATTATCTTTCCCATTTGTTTTCCCTGGGAAAAAGCGCATACAGTTAGACCTGAACAGTGTCTTTGATCATGACATTTTGCTTAGATGGCTTGATTAAATTGGCATTTCTAGACGGGTATTAAATTGGTTTACGGGTTTCCTAAAAAACCGTGAAGGAACTTTCTCCCAGGCTTGGTGTAATCCATGTGGAGTTCACAGGGCTCCCTACTCTCCCCTTCACTTTTCAATATCTATATGGCATCATTGGGAAATATGTTATCCAATTTAAAATTGAAATCATATATATACGCGGATGACATTGCAATTATTATTCCCATAACCTCACTGACTCAAGAGACAGAACAATTCATCTCATCTGTCCTTACTAAGGTAGAACAATGGACTACGCAATTTAAATTAAAACTGAATTTGGATAAAACTAAGTTCTTTTTGGCAAGTCCTAAAAACAAGATCACGAATACCTCTTTGAGATTAAATGGGTCAGACCACCCAATTAATTCTACCATCAAAATCCTGGGTGTTATCTTGGACCGAAGCTTGACTTTTGAAGATCACTAACTCTCAGGTTTAAAAATGTTTTTTCACTTTATGGAAACTTCGTACCATTAAACACTGTTTTGATTTCTTCTCTTTTCGACTACTGGTTCAATCTTTGATAATAAGCATCTTAGACTATTGCAATATTATATACTTGGGATCCTTTAAGAAAACCTTCAAACAACTGAGAATCATTCAGAATGTTGCAGTCCGTCTCATGTATGGTCTCAAGAAATCGGATCATGTAAGCCCATATTACAAAAAACTACACTGGCTGCCATGGAAGCAAGGGTTATTTTCAAGTTTGCTTGCCTTTGCTTCAAAACCATAACAGGTTCATCCTCAATCTATCTATCCTATCATTTCAAATTTCCAGGCACACGTAGTACTCACTTGTTTGCTTTTCCATCCTTGAAGGGCTATATCTACAAGAGATTCCTCGATAGAACACTATCATTCCAAGCAGGCAAATGGAATAAATGTTTAACCAACTTTATCTCAAAAGCACTTTCTTACCAAACTTTTAGGAAGTCAATCAAAACTTACCTCTTTGATAAATTTCTCTGATTCCACTTCTGCCTTGATGTACTTCTAAAACACTTTCAGGAAAAATTTGATCAATCAGGTTTTCAGGTTTTTATTTATATTTGATGGATCGCTTATTCAGATTTCTAAGCGATTTACAGCTTTATAAAATGGGTTTCAATAAGTAAACAACAAACAAAAGTCTTAGAACTAACAATTTTAAGACGTACACAAAACGTAAGGATAAAGTGGTAAAGTTACATCTTCATAGCTTACGAAAAGAGAGAAAATAAGAGAAGAAACAATGTAATTTTGAAATTTTTTTGTAATATTGCTGTTTATATACAGTCTCTGCCTCTAAACCGCTCTGAACTGTTGCGATATATAAAAATAAATATTGCGATATATAAAAATAAAGTTGTTGTTATTATCACAGGTTTGTGTTCAGTGCCTCTTGGGGAAAATGTGTAGTGCATGTAAAACATTTAGCACTGCCCTAGGGTACAAAATGTACAGTTACTTTGATTATGCCTTTTTCAGTAGTACCTCAAAGTGAGTTTTATACATTCAGGTCCTCTAGACCAGTGTTCTTCAACCGCCGGTCCGTAGAAATTTCCTACCAGCACGTGCATCGGGCCCAAGATAGTGTTCTTCAGGCGCCGGACCACGATGCGATCAATGCGGCATTGTCTTTGGGCCAGCTCCCTTGTCCTCATTGCTGCAGTGCACAAAGCCATGGGAAGAGGCTCCTAGGCATGTCCTGCACCTGAACCAGAAGCCTTTTCTCTGATGTCGCAAAAACAGAGGGAAAGCTTCCAGATGAGGAGCGGGATGCGCGTGAGGAGCTGCTGTCAGCGGCTTTGTGCACTACAGCACTGAGGAAGAGGGAGCCGGCCCGGCAGGAGCAGGCCAGAAGACAAGGCACAGCATAGCAAGGAGGGAGGCTCAAATACCTAATTTTAACCAGACCTTATGTATAGGTCACAATCTCCCCTATCCTCTTTTTAAGGCTTAGCCATAATTTTAAAACATTCTTCATCATCCTCCTGATATTGTTTTTTCCCTAAATGTACTCTTACTTTCTTCAAAGATTGTAGTTCACCCCTCATCCCTTTTGTATCGCTAATTACTTGTGTACATACATTGTATGTTTATTTGTATAAATTGTTTTATTTTTGTCTCCTAATTTTAAATTGTCATACGCATTGAAGTATTTGATATTGCGTGTACAACAAACTTTTAATAAACTTGAAACTATTTTTGAATTTAGTGATTGATTTACATCTGCTGTCTGTTTAGGAAGAAAGGCATTTGTTTCTTTTCTTCTGGGGTTGTACTGCATGCAGAGTCTTGCATCTTAGGGTTTGTTTGTATATATTAGTATTTTTAGGTTTTGGTCCTATATTTGCATAGGGGTTATCTGTGTTCTGCTAGGAATGAATGTTGAGAAGCATACAGTGTGCTTTGTGTATTTTAATTTTGTGGTTAACCATTATGTGTTGTTAATACTATTATATTGTGTGTGTGTGTGTGTGTATATATATGAAAAATGAATGGAAAAAATGGTATTACAATTAGTACTATTATGGGGGCGTTGTCTGGCCCACGACTTAGCCCATTGTTCTTCAACTGCCGGTCTGCGAAATAATTATTTTATTTCTGCTGGTCCATAGGTGTCAAAAGGTTGAAGAACACTGCTCTAGACACTAGATTTAGTAACATGCCCAAGATCATAAGGAGCAGCAGTGGTATTTGAAGAGGGCACCTTGGATGTCAAGCCTGGTGCTGCAACCATTAAGCTTCTCTATCCCAATTGGTGTTGCAAAATATTTAGCTCTACTCTAGGGTGGAAATTGTTTAGCTCTGCTTTGAGTGTATTTATGTATCTTCCATTTCTGTGTATTGCTGATTAAATAAAGGTGAAAAAAAGATAGCAGACTGCTAAATGTTCTGTATTGGTCTGATGGAGATTTGAACCTGGATGGCAAATCCTATATTATAATCCAGGGGTGTCCAATGTCGGTCCTCGAGGGCCGCAGCCCAGTCGGGTTTTCAGGATTTTCCCAATGAATATGCATTTAAAGCAGTGCATGCAAATAGATCTCATGCATGTTCATTGGGGAAATCCTGAAAACCCGACTGGACTGCGGCCCTCGAGGACCGACATTGGACACCCCTGTTATAATCAATAAGCTACTTCTCCACCCCACTCTGAAGGGCAAAATATGCTGCACCTCAGAGCAGTGCTAAATGTTTTGCACTGCCTTTGGGTTCAGAATAGATTATATATATTTAGATTTTGCTCATATCTTTGTCAATAGTAGCTCAGTTCATTTCAGGTTCAAAATCTAGTTTTGTACCTGATAAGTAGAGAATTAGGTGACATGCACAAGGAACAGCAGTGGGATTTGAGCCATGCACCCCTGGATGTCAAACCTGGTCCTGAAACCACTTAAACTACTCCTCCACTCTATTTTGCACTGCTCCCAGGTGCAGTAGGGAAGGACATGGGATTTGATTTATTCTGTACCCAAAAAAATGTATAAGTGCTGAGATTGAGACATTTAAAGTATGAATAGTGCTTGTAAAATGACCGCCTTAGCAAGTCAGATTTTTGGAACTTTGTCAACATTATTGAAAACATTTTGGAACACTTTTCAAAATCCTTGTGGAACTTGAAGATCCACAGGCCTGCAAGCCTCTTTCCAAAGAACCTCCCTATGGATTTTCTCTTTCAACATTAGATGTGCAGAGTTCACAGGTACAAAGGTATGCACAAAATTTGTACCTAATATTTGCACAGATTGGGTCTATGGGGAAAATACATATGGAGATTAAAATCTTTGGGCCGGATTCTATAAACGGCACCTAGCAGAGTAGTTGTCAATCAACTGCTAGGCACCATTTGTAGAATCCCACCTAGTGGCATCTAGGTGTGCTTAGGCATTACTAGGCATCCTTGAGGTAGGTGCTGGTATATTAGGCCAGGTTTTACTGGGCCTAATTTACTGGCTCCTAACTTGGATGCCTAGCAATATCTAAGTCAGCCATGCCTATACTCCACCCCCTAACCACGCCTATTTTTCTCTGACTCCATTTTTGCCTTGATGTACTTCTAAAACACTTCCAGGAAAAATTTGATTAATCTTACCCTGCTAATGTCATTTTGAAAGTTGTTTTTTTTTTTTTTTTGGTACATCGTTGTCTGTATACAGTCTCTTCCTCTGCAAACCGCTCTGAACTGTTTGTGGAATTGCAGTATATAAAAATAAAGTTTTTTATTATTATTATTAGATGGGCCATTTGGTCTTTATCTGCCATCATGTTTCTATGAATGCAGTTTTAAAAATCTGTTTTAAAACATCGGTTTAAAAATGGAATGTATTGGCATGCATATGTAAATTTAATTTATTAAATTTACTAAAGCTAATTCATCAATTTAAAAAAAAGATTATAAAATAAGGATATGAGCTTGATAGAGGAGTTTATGAATCAATATAGAAAAGCAGTGTAATTGAATTCATGCCTTCATTTCATTCATAATGAGGCTGCTTGAGCCCGCGGCTCTTAGAGCTGTTCGTGAGGCCAAAACACGTTCGTGTTGAGTCTTTTACTTGAAGAAAAAAAGCATCTCTGCACTTTTGGTCACCTTCACTGTTTTGGTTTCAAACATAGGCATTCTGGATACTGCACATGGTTACTGTGTTGCAGGTTACATGGCTATAGTTAATGGTGCTTCAGACCGTTCAAAAAAGATGAAAGAAAAAAAAAAGACTTACATAGTTCATACACACCAGGATTTGGTCCCAATTCTGTCTGGTAAATTGTCAAGCTTGTTTTTTTTTTAAATAGGTTTTTAATCAGCCAAACTGTAATTACTGTCATTTCTAAATAGGAACATTGAATGATTCATATTAACTTCAAGTTTTTCCTTTCAGATATTTGTTGACAAATTCAATCAACATGACCTGAATCAGATAACTAAAATTTTAAGTTCCTGGCAGTCTTCCAGCATTTGTTTGCCAATAAAAGATACCATTCCCTTGGAAGCTGTTGTTGCATGTAAGCTATTAGTAATTTGTTTATAATTAAATTGGCATACATGGTGTTTAAGAAGATATATCCTTATTTTGGACTGGAATTAGCTAGAGAGGATGGAAGGTACATATGAATGAGCTTCTTTTTTAAGCAGTTAATCTATGCATGGAAGGTTCTGCTGGTAGAAATATGAATATGCCTAAAATTCACATGTGGGAAGGCATTTACACTAGTAGGCTTTATTTTTGTACTGAAGTAGAAAAGTTTTGTAATGTACACTGAATCTTAATTTCAGGGCTACCTTTAAGCTGGTATGAAAAGGATTTAGCAAAGCAAAATAATTCAACATAGCGTTCAGAACGAACGGCACTTAACTAGAGACAAACCATAAACATAAGTGGAGAAAAAACCCTCAAATACATAGAGCAGCTTCCATATTAATAGTGTTCATATACAGCAACTTAACATCATCGTCATAAAAAAAACTCCACACATTGACCAAACTTGTCTCAAAGAAAAGCAAACCACCGTTGTGTATGTAGTACTTACCTTTTCCCAAGTAGGTCTTGTTCAGACATTCTCTTCATCCTAAAATGCTTCATCAGTTTGCCAACAAGACAAGGTCCAGTGCAACTTCCTATTTCGTCTGAGGCGGGCCGGCCTAGCAAAGGCCCTGAGGCTCCCTGATGGAACTGTGATTAAAGTAACACTAGTGGCAGTTGTGTGGGGAAATTGAAAGCACACTGAGCTTCTGCTAGTCGGGAGAGGGGCAAAGAAGATGATGAGAGAAGAGAGCGCTGCGTACCCCCTGACAGTGGTGCATATACTCCCTGGGATACACTTACACTTCTATCCTAGACCCAATAGATGTTTCACTGTATTGTAGGTATCTCTAAATCAGGGGTGTCAAACTCTGGCCCATGGTGTAATAAAATTTGGCCCGCTAGACAATTACAAATTTGCATTTAAGTTGGCCCGCCGGCAGACTTATTTTTTACCCAATTGGGTACAAGTGTCACATCAGCTGTAGACTCACGCAGGATGTATTGCACCGCGCTTTGGTTCGATGAGATGTCCTTCACTGTGGGTGCCTGGGCAGCGACTGTGCTTCCACTGTGGTTTGCACGACTACAGCTTTCTACTGCTTCTGATTCATTTGCTCATTTTCATTTATCTAATCTAATCTTCTGTTTGTGCATCGCTCATACCTATACAGGCTCAAGGCTACTGTAAAGATAGGTAAGAGGGGAGAGAGAGGAGGTGGATAGGTAGGAGGGAGAGGAAGAGGAGAAGGTAAAGGAGATTAAGGGCCTGTTTTACAAAGCTGTGCTAGCAAATGCTGCGCATTAACGGCCCCGAAACCAATAGTGATTTAAAGGCCTTCAGGGCTGTTGCTGTGCGGCTTTGTAAAACAGGCTGTAAGTATCGAACAGATGGATTTTCTTCGGATGATGATGTGGCAAGGTTTAGTTCTAGTCCTTTCTGTAAGGTCATTCCAAGTTTTGACTCCTAGGAAGGTAAGCATGGAATGGAAGACTCGTTTATAGTGAAGATCTTTAGTGGATGGGAGATTTATAAGGGTTAGTTTTATTTTAATGGAGTATATTTAATTGTTCTTTTTTTGTTTTTCGTACATTGTAATGCCTTTTCTTTGTGTTATTTGATAAAAAATAAATTCTTATTTAAAAAAAAAAAAAACAAAACCAAAGAAAGAGTTAAATGCGTTCCTAACATTGACTGAAATCTATCCCATTTGTATTCATGATAGATATCCTGAATATAAGGTGTTGCTCGTGGAGAACATTGGACTAAGAAAAGTGAGGGGTGCATGTTATGCTGCCTGTGATGTTACACTTATTTTCTATCCACACATGCCAATATTTGTTATCTGTTGCAGTTCCATCTGTATGGGAAGAGTAGCCTAGTGGTTACTGCTGTGGCCTCGGAAACTGGGTTTAATTCCCATTGCATTCCTTGTGAGCCTGGGCAAGTCACTTAACCTCTATTGCCCCAAGTACATTAAAAAAAAAAAAATTGTGAGCCCACTAAGTAAAGTATAAGGTTACAACCTCTTCAACCAAGTTTTAGTAACTAAGAATAAGGGGGCCTTTTATTAAGGTGTGCTAAATCGATGAGTGTACCTTAATAAAAGGACCCCTAAATATCTTAATAATAAATCTGGCCCGCAACTTAGCCTATGTGTAAGATTTCGGCCCTTATGTGATTTAGTTTGACACCCCTGCTCTAAATCCTTCGGTAATAAAGGATAACCTTCACTGAGTAATCCAAGATGTAGCCTTATTTGCTACTCACTGCAACAATAATATACAGAATTTTTATTCAACAAGAAGCATACCTTCTAAGAATATTAGGAGAAAGATATCCTTTATGCAATTCACAACTAGCACTGATTGCAAAGCTTTTTTTGTAACAGTTTAAGACAGATTAGAATACTGTGCTCCTAATAGTGCAAGACTGAGCAGGCTAATTATAGCTTCCCCTTCTCTTGCAACTTTCCACAAACAATCAGAAAAGACTAAAATCCTTTCTGAATCTGATATCACAGAAATAGTGCTCTGTGCTTCATTTGAATGTCTGCTTCCTGGAGCTAACAGCCTGGATACTGAAGGGACGGAAGATGGTTTTTTAATTTAGCTGCCCATACAAGGAAATGTTTGCTGAGGTGCATAAAAGCAAATACTGTATATATTCGAATATAGGATGAGATTTTTGGGCCAATGAAGATCCGACCCCTTCCCGGACGATACGGCAGGCCGGGACAGGAGGGATGCCTCCTGTCTCCCGTCCTGGCCGACTAACTTCTTTTTAAACCACTTTTTAAACTACTCCCCGCGCTTACCTTTTGTGCCATTTTTAATCCCTGGAGGTCCAGCGATGTACAGGGAAGGAACAATCTTTCTTTGTCCTGCCCCATGCTGAGCCTCTCCGTCCCTGGTTTCCATTTCGAGCCCAGCGGTGCACCTGACAGGGCCAAACTTTCTGTGCTTCCTGCTCGGCCCTGTACTGCTTTCTGAATGGCCGCTGCCAGTTCTCAACATTTTAGTGTTACTACCTACCAATTTTTGCACATTAAAAATGTTTAAGTTTAAAACACAGTAAAATGGAGAGCACTAGGGAACTATAAGATAATTAAACATAGATGATGTTTAATAGCAATAAGTAAAAGGACTCAATAAGTATTTAAAACTTCTTGTTGAAATTCAAAGTGGTTTCTGAGAAAACAGCAAAAAAAATCTCTGTGGGGTTACCGTACTTATATTTTTGCCTCATCCTGTATGTGCAACTTATATATTTTCAAGTTCAAGTTTATTTTAGTTTGATATACAGTACTGCATTAGACAGAAAATCTACATGGTGTACAATATATTCTTAATAGATAGTGGAGGGCAGGAGGAGAGTAAAAAGAAAGCAGAGCTACATTTATTCAATAGGACAGGAAGAGAAGGAAGGAAAAGGTATGCTGTGCAGTCCTGCGGGACAGTGCTCCCCAGTTGGGCCAGGCATCAGGAAAAAGGGAATTCTGTCAAAGGCATCTTTGAAGAGCATTGTTTTTAACAATGATTTAAATTGATCAATAAATGGTTCTAATTTCAAATTACTGGTGAGGGCATTCCATGTAGTGGGACCTAGGACAGAAAAAATACTGTTTCTGAGATGGGATTTATTTATTTAAAATATTTATATCTCGCCAATCCATCAATGGTAAGCAGGTTCCAAAATTACATACATAATCAGAAAAAAAAAAACAAGACAAGACAGAAAAAATACAAAATCTATCTAACAAGAGCTGAAAAAACTACACACAGAAACAACAAATTTAAAACATAAAAAGAAAGAGAGAGAGAAAACAAGCAGATCATACAACTAAGATATTCAATAAAAAGCCACTTCAAGCAAATTTATAACCTCATAAATCGACGTGCAAATAAGACTGTTTTCACACCTTTCCTAAACTGAGCCAAAGTAGGAGCTTAACTCCAAAGGAAGAGCATTCCAGCAAACTGGAACCTGTATGGAAAACATAGTTTTGCAAAGGTCAAAGATGGCACGCCTCGTCTATGGAATGTAATGCATCTGCCTAGTACTGTCTATGGCTCCGCTCTTCAGCACATTGAACTAATTGTTTTGCAAGTGTCCCCTGAGGAAGGCGTTCTGGCAACGCTGAAACTAGGATCTTTGTTAGGACCATATGTATGAATAAAGGATTCCTTACTGGTTGAATTGATATCCCCCTAGCCTTTTTTTTTTGTGATTGCCCATTTTTCAAGGCGAGGTTTCGCTCTTCTTTGCTTTGTTTTTCTGATAGACCTGTAGACCAGAGTGCAACCCTGTCAGGAGGTTATTTTGCAACAGCCTAAAGATTGTACACAAGACCTTAAATTCAATTCTAAGGTTGATCAGTAACCAATGTAGAGCACGCAAGATAGGCAAAATATGATCAAATTTAGAAGCCCATACAACTAAGCGTGCAGCAGCGTTCTGTGCCATTTGCATGGCCTGCAACACATATTTGGGAGAGTGTTGCAATAATCAAATAATGGAGTAATCATCGATACGATGGCCATTTTGAAATTGTCCTGTGACAAAAAATCTCTCGACCTTCACAGCAAGCGCAAATTGAAGAAGACACGACAGATTACTGCTCTGACTTACGGCTTAAACAATAATGAAGAGTCCATTAACACCCCTAGATACCTAGATTGCTGTGAAACCGGGACTGCAGTATGGCCAACCATAACTTCTAAAGGGTGAGCTGACAGATTTTTCTGACAACTAAGAAACAGGACTTTGGTTTTTTTCTACATTCAATTTTAACTGATTTAAATTCATCCATTCCTGTATTATCCCAAAGCAAGCTTTAAGATCTGCCAGGGATGACAAGTAGATTCTGCTGAACAGAACAGGGAGTACATGAGAGTGTAAGAAGATTGTCCAGATATGGAGGAGAATGGGATCGACAGGTTTTGTAAACTTGAAGCAGATTTTTTGTAAGTGAGATGGTGACATACAGGTTACCAATGAGCTGTTTTAGAAGAGGGCTAGTTATGCTTATCAAACTTCTATCTCGTCTGTCTACATATTCAACTTATACTTAAGTTTGTTGTGATATAGCAATGGCTGTTTGAATTTTTTTTTTTTACTTTTTAAATTTTGTGTTGTCTATTATTACTGCACACCATCTTAGATAAATGTAATAAAAAAAAAAAAAATCAGTAAATAAATTACAATGAAATAAATAAATAAATGTTAACTGGATGCCAGTAGCCAAAATTGTTTTCTGTTCATCAAGAGTAGCGTTTTGCTTAAGGGCTCCTTTTTACAAAGCTGCGGTAATGATTCCCATTTGGCAAATATGTTCCTAGGGGCTGTTACATTTGCCGTGCCAGGACTTGCTGTTGTGGCTTTGTAAAAGAGGCCCTAAATGATTCATAGTCCTAGTCAGTGTTGAGTTATATTACACATACACAATAACTTTAAAGCTAAATGGAGCTATAACATTTTCTCATGGATGAATTTCTTCATAAAAGTGGTTGATACATATTTAAAAAAAAAAAAAAAAAAGATTCAGTTACAGAATTAGTTCTCAGTTCACTGCATTTAGGCACTTAACTTGTGATGCCAAGGTGAGCAGTATTTAGTGGCAGGACACCATCTAACTTTGAATAGATTCTTTTTCTTCCATTTAAAGTTATACATCTTATCATTGGCACTGCCTCTGCAAGTATCACTACTAAAAGTTCAAGTTTTAAATTATATCTGCTGTTATTCATCAACACTTGTACAGATTACTTATATGTTCTGCAGGTGAATTATACCACTGAACCTATGCACCCCAAACTAAGCTCATTTTTGAAACATAACTTTGGTCAATTTGTGATTAAAATAGCCAAAGTCATATGTTTATTTGCAGCAATCATTTTAAATAAAAATATTTATGTGGTTGCTTAACTACATGCGTGTGTATGGAATAAAGGGGCTTGATCTGGAAAAGAATGTGTAACTGGCTGTAACATACCAGCTTGTCCTTATGTTACCTTTAAACATTTTCCAAGCTCAAATTAAAATGAATTCCTTGTCCACACCAGGCCAGCCCAGACAAGTACTGTAGGTTATGTCCCTCTGCCAGCAGGTAAAGTAGTAGAAAAAAAAGTTAAGAACCAGCTTTGCTTCCCCTATAGGTAAGTGGTGGTAAAGGTGTTGGTGGGGACATTTCAATCTTCAGTATTTTGACCTTTCCAGCAGATAGTGTAGACTTGTAGTCTGATGCAACAGGATTCTTGGTTGAGTAGATTCCCAGGGCACAATCTGTAGGTGTATTTCCCTGGCTGATCAGGTACTGGTAAGTATGCACACTGGGCTATACCTTTTGATTGAGCAGGCTCCCAGGATTTGACCTTTAGCTTCGTTTGGCAAGTATTCTTCTAAGGCTTCTGCCTAGGGTGATCCTCCTGATTGAGCAGGAGTAGCAAAGGTCAAATCCCACTTCTACTGGCCCTCCTGCCCCCCAAAAAAAACAACAACAACAACACACATTTTCTTAACTAGTCCCTGTTATTTTTTAAATAACCCTTTCACAGTGAAGACATTTTTTCCCCATAATTGTTAGTGAAAGAAAGAAGAGAGCTTCATGAAGTGAATGCACCAGACCTTCTGTAAGATGCAGATACCTGGTGGAATTGGGGAACTGTTGTTTCTTGTTCCAGAGGTTTTCCTGGTTTTTCTATAGAGGTAAGTTTACTCCTCTCTCTCCCCCAAGTACACAAATGGCCTAAATAGGCCAAGACAGAATTGTTCTGGTTTTTCCCCAAAGCATCCACTTACCATATATACTCGAATATAAGTTGAGACTTCCATTCCCCCCCCTCCCAAAAAAGAGGAAAAATAATTGACTTGAATATAAGACGAGGGATTAATATTCTTGTGCCATGCCCTGCCAGGATCTGCACCAGTGTCCCCTCCCTCACGCCATCCCCTGCCAGGCTCTATACCCATCCTCCCTCACTCTTAGTCAGGCTCTGTACCCAGCCCCCCTCACTCCCTGCCAGGCTTTGCACCCTGTCTCACCTTCCTACCTTATACCCCCTCTGGTGGTCTAGTGGTAGGCTGGGACAGGAGGAATGCTTCCTGTTTCCTGTCCTGGCCGACTAACAGTTTTTTTAAAAACCCCTCACCCCACACTTATCTTTTGCGCTGTATGGGGCAGGCGCGATCTGTCTGTGCCCTGTCCCGTGCTGAGCCTCTCCGTCCCTGGTTCCCATTTCAAGCCCAGTGGTGCACCCAACAGGGCTGAGCTTTTTGTGCTTCCTTCTCAGCCCCACTCGCTCTCTGAATGGTTGCCGCCAGTTGCATTATTAGGGTGTATCAATTTTGAAGATGCCATAATTTTAAAAAGCACTAGTAAAAAAATGTACAACTAACTTTAAATTTAGTGTAATATGTTATTTACCTACCTGGAATGTATAGAAGAAAATGCAAAAATATACATATTACTGAAATATGTTTTACTGCTTATTTTTGAAGTGTATGGACATTTCAAAATGCCCAAATGGATGTCTATATTAATTGAAACATTGAAATCCCAATTTTTTTTGCAAAGGCAGAAAATGGATGACCAACACTAGAGTGTTGTGAGCATGTTTTGGCAGTGGGAAAAGGGAGAACCACAAAGTAGGATGTCCGTCAGTGATTACCAGAGGAGAAAAAACATCCAAGCCTAAAAAAGGAGGAAAACCTAAGTTAGACCTGTTTGAGAGACGTCCAGGATACAAAAAGTTGTTCAACTAACTACTGAAGGATTAAGTAGGGTTACCAGATATCATTTGTGAAAAAGGAGGACGCTCCACCCCCAGCCCTGTCCCATAACATCCCAGCCCCACCCCCACATGAACTTCACTTCTTATTCCCTGAGCTTGGGGCTGCATCTGCAGAGCCTCCTTGCAAGCATGGATGTGTCGTGATGATGTTAAGTCGCATTTGCACATACTCGGAGGCTCTCCAGACACGGCCCCATACTCGGGGCCTTCCAAAAAGCAGACAAGTTGCTGGATTTGGAAATTCCCCCTCCCCCCCCCCCCGGGATCCCGGACAACCCTCTTAAATAGAGGACATGTCCAGGTTTTCCCTGACATCTGGTAACCCTAGGATTAAGACATGACACCTCCTTAATCTGCTGGTGGTCGCTGAAACTGAAAGGCAATACCAGGCTCTATAACAGCTTCAGATATAGGCATTCTTAGCAAAGTAGCAAGTCTGAGGAAAAGCCTATTGGTTAGTGAAGTGGATGTTAATCCAAGGGATCTAAGTTCAAATTCCATTTTTAACAGGAAAAATACATACTGTACCTAAATATATAAGCCACCTGCAAGCCTGAAGACTATTGAAGTGGTATACATCAGGTATAGTATATATTTTTCTGTTCCAGGAAGGCTCACAATTAAAAAATAAGAGTTAAAATGGGATGTGAACATGGGTCCCTTGATTTTAAATTCAACTGCACTAACCACTAGGCTGCCCCTTCTGCTCTGCAGGGATGTCTGTACGCTCATTTTTAAGAATGCTATCGGACGGATTTCCTTCTCTCTGCTTTTTTGATGTTCATATGTTGGATGTTTCAGTTTGTAAAATGACTCTTCATGCTGGAAGTCCTCAGCACATGGACATCTATTTAATATAATAAAAGCCTAAGCTGCGCATGCGCACTCCCATCGCGTGTTCCGTTTTCCGTGCGGTGTAGGGCACTGCAGATAGGAGTGCCCATGCGCGTGAAACACTCTCTCCCCCCCCTCCGAGGCGGATATAGGCCGCGGTGGCTGTCGGCGGCCCGAGGTGGATGTCAGCCGCGGCGGCTGTCGGTGGTTGTAGGCCGCGGTGGCTGCTGGCCGCGGCAGCTGTCGGCGGCTGCAGGCCGTGGCGGCCGAGCACGGACTGCATTTCAAAATAGGGTATAGAGAGGAAGAGGGCACACTGACTACCTGAGGGTAAGAAAGGGTAGATGCTGATTGGGGGGATGGAAAAGGAGATGCTGGCTACCGTGGGGGGATGGGAGAAAGGGGAGATGCTAGCTACCTTCTAGCACCTGTTAATGTAACGGGCTAAACAACTAGTTTTATATATTTTCAAACAGGAAATCCTCCTGATGTATTTTCCTGTTGGAAAGTACATGTGAGGTGGACATCCATTTTGAACATTATGAGCTGGATGTGTCTATTCTGACTTGGTCTTCCTTTTGAAAATGCCCTTCTATATGGAATACTAAATGAAAAATAAAATAAGTGGGGCATACTATCTTTTGTCTGGCCAGGATCAAATAGTGAAATGCTAATAAAGATCCCTTTTACTAAAGCTTAGTGTGTGGTAACAGGAGGGAGGGAAGGAGAGTAATGATGGACACCATGGGGAGGGGGAAATCTCAAATATATAGTAAGCTGAGAAGCAATTTTTGATGATTCTTTGTTGTCAAAAGGGCATGTTGGATCCAGGGGCAGAAGGGAATGCTGTACAATGGGAGGGACCATGGTAGGAAGGAAAAAAAAAAGGGGCTGGAGGATGCTGGTGGGCGGAGGAGGTGGGGTAGGGGTTACAAGACTATAGCAGCCATCATACTTGAAGGTGTCTTATAAATCCAGGTACAGTAGATAATTCTGTGTTCCAGGAGGGTTCACATTTGTACAAAAATAAGTGAGAAATTGGGAGTCAAAGTCCACTTCACTGACCACTAAGCCACTCCTTAGTCTTGCTTGCTGCTCTTTTAGCTTCAGGGATATTTCAGGGTGGGGAGAGGAGAAAGGGGGAGCAAATACTGGGCAGGAAGGGTGAAGGGAAGGAGAAGCTGAGAACAGTGGCACCATGTGGGAGAGAAGAAGTGGGATGGGGTGTTGACAGGGAAATAAGTAAACAGAATAGTGATTACAGTGGGTAAAAACATGGTAATAGGGAGTAGACTGAAGATGGTCGACAATGAGAGAGTGGATGAGAGAATAAGATGAAAATTTGTTAGGAATCAGAAAAGTAAAGAGAAAGGATAAAGAGGGTGAAAGAGTGCACTGAAGTAAAAAAGAGAAAGGGAGGAAAGAGCTAAATGGAAAGTTTTAATATGTCAGAGGCAGTGAGGGAGAAAAGACAAATAGATAGCAGTCACTTGAAGGAGAATTTGCAGAAGTTGAGAAAGTGGAAAAAAAGAGAAACTGGAATCAACTTGAAGGAAAAATAAATCTTCAGACAACAATAGTGAAAAAAGCATTCTATTTTGAATTTATTGAGTGAAATATGTTAGCTTTGGGAAATGTGTATAGCAGATGTCTTTGTGTTTCTATTCAATAGAAAAGGAAATGTATTCCTATTTTTGGAGTCATTTTACTAAGGCGCTAAACACTAATGTGTCCATAGGCTATAATGGATGCACATTAATATCTAGCGTGCGCTAAAACGGTTAGTGCGCCTTAGTAAAAGGACCCCTTCTCCAGTGTTGAAATACTTGCAGATTTTAACTTTTTAGAGTCCCCAATTCAATTTGTGTCGACTTACTTTTGTTTCTGATTTGTGACCCCTTGTTCCGTATTTGGTGAGGGTCTGTTAGCATGATAACAATGGCAGGTGGGGAGCTTGGAGGAAAGTGGATCAGGGGGCCCTCATTTATATTCTGCCCTGGGCATTAGCATATCCAACTCTAGTCCTGAACCTTGCTGTAGCTGGTGGGGATCCCCAAGCACCGCCAGCTGAGGACCTCCTCCAAAAGTGGCTAGAACTCCCTTCTACCAAGCATAGCAGTCCCTGGCAGCATCATTGAGCCACTGAGATGCCAACATCTGTGGCTTAGGGATGTTGCTGCTGCCTATGAAGCTTGGTAAAAGGGAGTTTTGGCTACCTTTTGGAGGAAGTCTTTGACTGACAGAGCCTTAGGATCTTCATCAGCTAGAATATTTATATACAGTCAAACCTCGGTTTGCGAGTAACGCAGTTTGCGAATGTTTTGCAAGACGAGCAAAACATTCTCGCAAATTTTATCTCGCAAACCGAGTGTTGACCCCCCCCAAGAACCGGCATCGCTCCCCCCTGCCCCGCGAATTGGCACCCCCGCCTGAACAGCATTCAGTCTTACCCCCCATCTGGCACCGGCACGCAGTCCATAGGACGTGCTGATTCTGGTGAAAGAAGTTCCTGCCTCTTGCCTGGGCCTTGAATATTTGCGTATCCTCATTGAAACACTGCTGCCAGTTCTCTTGGGACTTGTGGTTCTTGCGGGAGTTCTAAAAGCTTGCTGCTGCGCGTGCCGGCCCGGGTGCACTGCTGGCTTTTGACGGCTGACATCAGCAGGAGGGGCTCAGGCAGGATACACTGCTGGACCACCAGGGAAAAGGTATGCGGGGAGGGGTAAAGAATATTGTGTACTGTAGTTAGTATGGGCTGGGGAAATGCATCGTAAAGTTGAACCGTCGCAAGTCGCATAGATCGTAAGTCGACGAGTACCTGTAATACAATTAAGCAGTAGATATGGTTGCTGGAAGATGTGGTCCAGGCAGTTAGCATAGCTAGAGAAGGTTTAGCAAAGTTCCTAGAGGAAAAGTCCATAAATAATAATCTAGCAAAACAAGCATATGAAATGTGCTGAATATTATGTAAATATCTTAATTATACATACATAGTTCTCTTTTATATATGTATTTAGCTGCCTCTGGATTTTAAAAACAAAATTTAACTTTTTATAAGAAACATTATTTTTAGATGCTTTTTAATGAAATATCTGTTCTTCCTTTATATGTTGTTTATTTATACTTAGAATATTCATATGTTTTGTTTTTTGTTAATGTTTTATATTTTTTTAATGCAATCAGCAGAGGGTAAGGGTTTTTTTTTCAGCATCGTATGTTTTTCTGACAGATTGCAAGCTCTTAAACTAGAAATACTAGTGGAAACAGCTAGATCTTTCTGGCAGGATACCAGATGTTTGTGCGATAGTCGCACGAGCATTGCCGTCTAATTAGATTGGGTGCTAGAGGAAGTTAAGCCTGGATATTGTATATGCTTTTAAACAAGATGTTGGAAGACAAAAAAAGACTCCTGGATATGGAGAAATTTTGCAATCATCTGTGGCAAGCAGCTGGAATGTATCCTTACAATGTGTAAACAGTTTAGGAAAGGAGAGAAAAATTATGTGTCCTGTCGCACTTTTGGAAGAAAATGTGAAGCAGTGTATTAATCCTATGAAGACATATTTAGAGGTGTTACTGTATTTTACAACACAGTATTTGTGTTGCTAGCATATATGTTTCTTGGTTAAATACTGCACTACTTGGAAGTTTGAAAAAAAAAAAAAAAAAATAGAGACAGAGATAATGTTTGTGCCAAAAATGTGGTTGGAAATAGTTTGTTTCCTGGATACACTTTCCAAGGAGAAAGTTGCCATGAGATTCCATTGAAAACAGCAAGAGTAATTATGGTTTTTACATGTTTTGCAAAGTTTAAGCACTTTTTGCTAGATAGAAAAAACTTATGGAATCTTTGTGTCGAGTTGGGGGCTCATTTTCAAAAAAAGATAGACACCCAAAAGAGGGCATAAACTGCTTTTGGACGTCTTGATAGTCAAAACGTCCAAGTGGGCATTTTCAAAACTGACTTTCTTGACTCTTTTTGGTTGTTTTGTCTCCAGTGCATCTAAATCTTAAGGGGGCATGTTAGAGATGTGTTTTGGGTGGGATTAGGGTAGGCTTACAGCAATAATCAAACATTTTACAAAATGTCCAGAGCACAATTTAGACATTTTGGAATAGACCTGTTTTTAAAATGAGTAAGAGCCAAGAACGTACCCAAACTGACCAGATTGACCACTGGAAGGATGGAAATATGGCCCCACACATTCCCCCAGTGGTCACTGACTCCCTCCCACCCCCAATATCTGCATGAAACAGTTCATATCTGTCTCTCTGACAGCTGCAGATACTATGGCAAGCAGGTCTCTGGAGTAGCCTGATGGGCAGTGCAGTGGACTGCAGAGAAGGGGGACCCAGGCCCATATGCCACCCTAATTAGTACATTTGTGGTGGAATGTGTGAGCCCACCAAAACCCATTGTACTGCCATAAGGGCTATTGGAATTGTAGACAGATGGGCACAGTAGGTTTTGGAGGAATTTTGAAGGGCTCACCATATAAAATACGGGGGTTACGGTAAGGTGTGTACCTGGCACCCTTAATTTGAGGTTGACAACAGTACCCCCTAGGGTTCCCCACTGCTCTTCTGACATGTCTGTGTGGCCAGTCCATTACAAATGCTGGCCCCTCCTACATGCAAATGGCTTGTTTTGGACATTTTTAATTTGGATGTCTTTTCGATAATGACAAAACAAATATGTCTAGCTGGTCAAAACATCTAGGGCTCCTTTTAAGAAGGTGCGTTAGGGCCTGAACACGTGGAATAGCGTGCGCTAAAATGCCACGCGCTATCCTCTACCGCCTCCTCTTGAGCAGGTGGTAGTTTTTCGGCTAGCGCGCGCAAATCTGGTGCGTGCATTAAAAACGCTAGTGCACCTTCGTAAAAGGAGCCCCTAGTTGAGCCATTTTTGAAAAAAGATAGACGTCTTGTGGGTATGAAAATGGATATTTTCTGCACCCAATTTTTGGACATTTTTCTCTAAACATCCAAAGTCAGACTTAGATGTCTTATTGAAAATGCCCCTTCACGTCTCAGAGGAATTTGTGTTTTCATTGGGAATGTTTTTAAAAAGACATTTTTTCCCAAATTTGAAAGAAAGCAGTTTCTGCGTTGGTATAAACTACAAGTGCACTAATCACTCTGTGGACTTTGAAGAAAATTTCAAAGTATGTGCATGTTGTCACTTTGGAAATTACCAAGGAAAAGTACTTACATACAGCAAATTGATGCCTGTTGATTTGCACTGGCATTTTGACCGACTTAAGAATACATGCACTCATTTGAAAATTCAAATATAGGCAAACCTTTTCCTAATGGAATCTTCTCTTCATGCAGTAGGGGAACATAAGTGTAAAGTGGCCCTATATATGCACTTCTACCTATTTGTATAAAAGCACTGTTTTACTTAAGAACATGGCTGTCACAATGATCTTCCCTATGAATTTGAACTAGCAGCTGCCAACATTTTAATACACAATTTCTCTACCCGATAGTACAGTTTTCTATCAGCTGTCTTGCATCCCTTCACTTTTTTTACTTTTTTTTAACTTTTTTTGGGACCCTCAGCGCCACCACTCAGAGCTCAATTAGATTTCATTGCTCTAAGCTTTATGTGCCAGCTCCTCATCGGTTCCCTTAATTTAATTTCAATCTTATACGTTTATTGCCTCCCTCCCGTCCCCATTCTACCTTTTCTATTATCCGCCACTGTATCTGCTCAATTGTGTGTTGATGTTGTGAGATAAAAAAATCTAGAGTGCTGACATAAATGTTCCCTTTACATTTCCTTTAATAATTAGCTTATGGCATTAAGTCACTGCAGTGGTGCTGATGTGTATTAAGCCGATTCAGGATTAGTTAGGCTGAACCGGAAGCCTTCCCTCTGACATGGGAGTGTCAGTGGGGAGCTGCTGCACAGGGGTATGGGAAGGAGGGATGGAAAACTGCTGCATGGATGGGGGGATGGGAGGGAGGGATGGAAAACTACTGCACAGGGATAGGAGGGTTGGAAAACTACTGCACAGGAGGATGGGGAGCGTTGGAAAGTTGATGCATAGGGGGATTGAAGGATAGGAAAAATGCACATGGGGAGAATTGTTGGGGTGGAAGAGAGGAAGGGAGAGATGAAACAAAAAGGTAGACAGGAGTTGGAGGGAAAAATCCTGCATATGGTGGAGGGGAGGGAGACATGCATGAAGAGAGAGGGAGAAATGTTGGACATAGAGTAGAGCTGACAGAGAGATGGTGCATGGGGAGAGAGAAAGAAATGTTACACATCATAATGGAGGGGAGAAAGGGAAAGATACTGCATGGTAGGGAATAGAGAGGTTGTGGGAAAGAAACAAATGTTGGATATGACAGTTTAAGGTAGAAAAAATTATTTTCTATTCTGTGATTTATGTTGGATTTGAAATGTGTATCCTGCCCCAGCTGGTGTTAGACAGAGAGCATGAGCTAGGACCTAACAGAGAAAGGAAAAGTCTGTGTTTGTTTATTTTGTTTTCATCATAGCACCAGTGTGGGAATGGAGAGGGTGAAGGGGGATGGGATGGGTGGAAAGACTACAAAACTAACCCGCCAGGATGTTTGAAAAAAACAAACGCCCAATTGGGCGGGAAAATTGAATTGAATCTCAAAATTTTTTCCCCTGAATTGGGCAGCACTAGTGTCCAGAAATAATAGGGTGAGGGGAGGTATAGGTAATGTGACCATTTATTTTTTTCATCAATTAATATTCAGCCCTGCCCCCAATTTCTTCCATTCATTTTTCATGTACACACAATTAGCTTATTAATTCATAATGGTAAACATAAAATTTTTTTAAAAAACAAAGCACGCTGTACACAGAGAAAATGTTAATTATCATTTACGAGTTTCGGGTTTTTTCCAAGATGTCAAGGCAGATGACTTTAAAATATGCAATGTCAGTAACTATAGAAAAATAGACAAATATAGTGTAAAATATAGATAGCAAATATAAATTCTCAAAACGGACACATTTTGATCATTAAATTTAAAATAAAATAATTTTTCCTACTTTTGTTGTCTGGTGATTTCATGAGTCTCTGGTTGCACTTCCTTCTGACTGTGCATCCAATCTTTCTTTCGTATCCAACATTTCTTTCACAATCCAGCCAGGTCTCTCTCTCTTTTCCCTCTGTTACCCTCCCCAGATCCAGTGTTGGTTCTCATTTGTACCTTTGTTCCAGGTCTCCCTCCTCTGTTATGATCTTAAACCTCCCTGTTCTTCCCCAGGGTCTCTCCCTCTCTGTCTGAACCTCCCATAGTCCTGTATCTGCCTCCTGTCTTTCCCCTTTAGTCCAGGCCTTTCTTTCTCTAGTCTTTCTAATCTGTTTACAACGCCCCCCCCCCCCTTTCTGCCTCTTTCTCACCTTCTCCCTCCCAGCAGATTTTAGCATATCTCTCTTCTTTTCTCCCCTCAGATCTGGTATCTGTCTCCTTCCTCTTTTCCTCCTCCCAGTTTTGGTATCTGTCTCCTCTCCTCCCCTCCCCCCCTGCTCAGGCAAATCTTTCTCTGCTCCCTTCCTCCTGTTCTTCCTTCTCAATTTATTTTCTGCCTCTGTCTAAATTCTTTCTTACTATTCAGTCCTCAATTTCCCTCTTTCATTGTGTCTACCTATAGCTTGCCACCTTTTTCCCTCACTTCTTCCAGTATCTAACTCTATCCTCTTCCCTCAATCCAGCATGTGTCCTTTTTTCTTTCTCCTCCCCACTTCCTTCCAGCGTCTGCTCCCCCTCTCCCTCCACTTCCATTCAGTCTGCCCTCCTCTCCCCCACACTTCCATTCAGCGTTTGACCCTCCTCTCCTCCACACTTCCATTCAGCGTTTGACCCTCCTCTCCTCCACACTTCCATTCAGCGTTTGACCCTCCTCTCCTCCACACTTCCATTCAGCGTTTGACCCTCCTCTCCTCCACACTTCCATTCAGCGTTTGACCCTCCTCTCCTCCACACTTCCATTCAGCATTTGACCCTCCTCTCCTCCACACTTCCATTCAGCGTTTGACCCTCCTCTCCTCCACACTTCCATTCAGCGTTTGACCCTCTGTCTTGCCCCTTCTATTCTCTGCCCTTTCCATCCAGTTTCCCCGCCCTCTCTTTCTTCCATATGGTATCTTCCCTCTTTCTATGCTCTTTCCATAAACTGTCTCCTTTGTACATGATTCATTTCAGCTTTACCCCCTCTCCATTTTTCTGTCTCCCGTTGAAAATGGGACGTATGGTCACCTTAGGTATAGGCTTAGAAACAGGGGAAGAACCTAATGAGACAACCATTCTAAACTAATATAAAAATGTATTTCTATATTGAAAATACCTTACAATTCACTGTGGTATACAAATTGGTAGACAGTCTAATTCATTGACTCAAATTCGGAATGAAAGGACAAGGAGTGACAGGAAATTGACTAGAAACTAAGAGGGTGGTAAAATTGCCTTTAAGAGTGAAAGGACAAGATAAAGAAAAGCAATAGCAAACAAAAGACGTCCTCTTGTTATTCTTCCTTCCAAACAAAACATAAATAAAACTTGTTGGTTGTAGTCCAAGGTGTGTTTTTCTCACCTAGCCATACTTCCTTGGTCCCTAGTGTTCCCTTGTTTGGAGCAGATCCTCCATGCCTATCCCAGACTTTCCTGAGTTGCTACTGTTTTGCCTTCCACGTCTGCATTGAATGCACTACTATACTATCATAAAGAAATATATTCCGATTTTATTCCTATGCTTACTCCTCTGAAACCTCAGACCTCATATTCTAGAATTTGTAAAGAGAGCATGCAGACAGCGCTTACTGTCTCTGCACCCTGTTCCCCCTCCCTCCCTCCCTGCCCTGCCAGTCTCTGTACCCAGCCCCCCTCCCTCCCTGCCCTATCAGGGTCTGTACCCTTTCTCCCCTCCCTCCTAATGCCTTGCAGGCCCCCACAGGCCTTCCATAAGTCCTAGTGTTCCAGCGATGGGCCATGACAGCAGGGATCTCTCCCGCCACTTGTCCTAGCCAATTCTAAGAATTTTTACATTCTTCTCGCCCCCTCCGCATACCTTTAGAATCACTGGTGATCCAGCGGTGAATCACAGCAGGAGCGACCTTCTTTCCCTCCTGCATGTGCAGAGTTGCTAGCTGACTGGCTGCCGCGAGTACTAATTTTCAGTGGTACTTCTCTGAGAAACTCCCTGACCCTTACTTGTACTGTTGTACTGAGCATGGACTATCTCTTGAATGTTTAATGCACAGCACTGAGTATGTCTAGTAGTGCTATAGAAATGATAAGTAGCAGCAGTACTTGCTGTTTATTGCCAGTACAAATTTGTGGTTAGTGGCTAAGTGAAAACTGGCTATTTGGGGGGCATTTCCAGGGCAGACTCATCAATCGCCCTGTTAAAGTGTTGATATTAAGCACTTAACTGGCCAAGGAACCACGTTAATGGGGCTGCATAAATCACTACAGGGTTCATTATCAAAAAATAAAAACATCCAAAAAATTAGATAATTGGGAGATGGACAGATACCTGCTGCCAAAGCATCCAAAGCACATAATCAAAACATAACAAAAAAAGCATCACATAACTCTAGTTGCTGAAATCAAGACATCTGCAAAGTGGGTGGTCCATGGGTGTGTGACCTAAGTATGAATATCCAGGAATAAAGCTGCTGCTGACTGAATATTCACCTCATTATTTTTATGGTGAACTATCAAATGGAACTGGTGATACCAAATATATATTTCTGTTCTTTCCTAATTTTCTAATTTTGCTATGTAGATTGCAGGGAAGATGTCTTGATTAGTTCAGTTCTCACTGACAATCCTTGTAGTTTTGAGCAAGTTGGTTCAACCCCTACTGTGTCGGGTAATAATTTTCCCTCTCCCTCTGTTACTAATCCACGGTAGAGGTTTTTACAGTGGTATGCAGCACTAAATGCTCCAACGCTGCTCCGATGCTCATAGAATTCTATGAGATTCGGAGCATTTACCGCCCCAGGCCACAGTAGAAACCTGTGCTGCGGCTTAGTAAAAGGAGGGGGGGGGGGGTGTTTAAATTTGTAAGCTCTTTGGAGATAGGGAAATACTACTATACCTGAATGTAACTCACCTTGAACTACTGTTGGAAAGGTGTCAGCTCCATCCAAAGATGATGATGGAAAATATTTCTACATTTTCTTTCTATTCTGTGTAAAAATCTTTATCTTCTGAAATGCCAGTCGAATAGATGAAATTTTGAGTAATATGGAACAAACTTTTTAAAGCAGATGCAGAAATGCACTTGAAGATTATAGTTGTTAAAGATAATCAGCAGACTTAATATAAATAAAATTTAGTTATGGCTTTAATCTCAACTAACATTTTTCATTGTTACATTTTTAGTCATATACAAGGAACAAGACAGAAGAAGAGTTGAAAAATGTTGTACGAGTGACTAAAAGCCATTCATCAAACAGCAAATATTAATTGTGGCCATCGGAGCCATAAAGGTAAAAGTTGCTTAGTTTAAATTAAAATATTAATTTTCATTGCTATGAGAGAACTTAATGAATTTCCTTTGGATTTAGGAACCGACTCAAAAACTTACAAGCCAGTATATGAAAGCTTTTCATCCCCCTCCCTTCTTTCAGTATTGTTGCCACAATCAAAATGGGGAGGAGGCCTTCTTCATGATTTACCACAGTTCTGAGGTTTTAGGACCCAATTTACTAAGCTGGTTATTCTCTTCTGTTCTCATCTCTTCCACTTCTAGGGGACTGAAGATGTGTTGTTTGCATAACTCTTATTATGCATAGTTTAGAAGCTAGTTTATAAAATAAAATTTAAGCTTGTGGGGTAGTGGTCTAATAGTACTCTAGAAAAAGGAGAGGAGATATGAGAACATAACTGTTTAGTAGGGGTAGGCAACTCTGGTCTTTGAGGGCCAAAGCTCATGATAATGATTTACTTGCACTTTCCACAATATATGCAAATGGGAATATTTTGAAAAATGACACGCAAGGTCTAGAGTTACCTTTCCTGCCCTAGAGAATGCTTCCATATTTTGAAATAGCTACTAATCGAGGATGAAATCTATTTACACCCCTTTTCTGATACCCCCCAATTCAGTCTGAAGACCCCCTCCCCATTTGCTCACTATTTATAATTCAAAAGGATCACCAGCACAGCAGCTGTTGTCAGTGTGTTGTGCATGCACATAACACAAGCACAACAGCTGAGCCCATATAAAATCAAAACAGTCCTTTGCAGCTGAGCTGGAACTTTTTGTTTTATTTTAATGGGCTCAACTATTGTGCTGTGTTGTGTGCTCACACAGTGCACACACAAAAACCGGGGCTAAAAAAAAATCCCCTCCCGCTAAGTCCTCCCCATGGACAGCCATTCCCCAGCCCTGCTGGACAGCCCTCCCCATAGACAGCCATTCCCCGGCCCTAATGGACAGCCCCCCCACATAGAATACAACACTCCTCTCTTCCATACTTAAAATCAACAGAAGAGATGCCCACTACCTCCTGTCACTGCCTCCCAACCCTCCCCTTACCTTTTTTAGAAGACCCGGCAGGAGGAATGCTCACTCCCTCCTATCGGCAGGCCCACCTCTTTAAAATGGTGGTCCTTCCCCTTCCAAGTTCATCCTGGGGTGCACTGGGAGGGGCCTAAGGCCATGATTAGCTTGAGTGGCTTACTTTCATTTTAGTAAGATCTCTAATTGAGGTAATAGCGTCTATGTCATCCACAGGTAATGTAGGGCCAGGATTCAGCTCTTGGGGTGGGTGTCACACAAGTTTGATTCCTGACATTAGACAGATTCAAAAGGGTAAGGTCTAGCAACTGTATTGCCTTGGGAACTACTAGACAAAAGTTTTCCTTTATTTGGGTTCTTGTGTAGTCTTTAGAATTTTTTTTTTCCATTTCAGCAGCAGTGTGTTCCCCCTCCTCCCCCCCATGCCATCTACAATGTGCACTAATGAACATTAGTGCATTTATTAATGGCATGGAAAAATTTTAGATTTTTTTTTGTCCTGTAGTTCCTAGTGAAAAAGAGAACACCTCCACCCTGTAAAAAAAGGTGTGATACAAAATCTGACATTTCCATTGTCATTTCAAATAAACACATATCTCTAATATTGTCTTTGGAGAAAAATGGGCTACTTGTAGACCAAGAACTTGTATTGTAGTAGCCTAAATACTTTGAAAGAGGCTGCATAATACCTTCATTAGTTGTTGGGTTTTTTTTTTAATTGGGGATTCTTATTATTAATTTAATCCATACTCTTTGCCAGCCTCCTCCCAGTTGCACATTTTTTCACTATGTAAAGATTTCAAGAGGGTGTGGTAGGGCAAAAATCGACACATGCATTCCCTTTATAAAATGTGGAAAAATCCCTTTTGTGTTTTACACTAATTCAGCCTCACACACATCCTTTATAAACAGGCTTGTTATACAAGAAATTACATTTCTCCCTCAGTATTCACGGTTTCAGCATTCGCAGTTTTGATTATTCACATTTTTAGCTTGCTGGCTCCTCCCCCAAAATTACATCAGCTTGCATACAGAAATCGCTGATTCCTAGCATTTACAGAGAAAATCGCTGATTCCCAGCACTTTCTTAACCGTGTTTTGCCTATCCTTCAGGAACAGACCAGGTCTCCCACCATGTTATTCGCGGTTTCACTATATTCACAATGGTTTTTAATAGAAAATAGCAAATAACATATGAGAAAGTTATTCACAGTTTTTCTGTATTAGCGGTTCTGTTAATCCCCTATCACAGCGAATACGGAGGGAGAAGTGTAAATGATAAATCCTCCTTTCTCATTTTTTATTTGTATTTTTATTAAAAAAAAACAAAACCCAAATTAAAATGGGACAGTTATACATGGAATGTCCTTATGTACCCATGGAAGTTACAAAATGGCTACATTATATGGAAGCTGCTGGACTTGGGCGCCTCATTTTATCCACATGCACATTTCTGAAATGGCTGCTCCTGCTGTGTGTACCGGCAAATCCACCTGCACTCCTGTACTCTAAAACATCTCTGGGACTGAGCATGTCCTGACCTGGATGTCTCAATTCCAATCTCAACATTCTATATAAAATTGATCTTTTAATATAAATAGAAATCATGTTGGGAGCAACCTCCCCCCAATTGTTTGCATATGTTTTATAAAGATTTAGGGTTTGTTTTGGCTTATCCAATTGGAAACAATATTCTATAAACGTGCCATTTTTTTTTTTAGGCACCAGTAGGTGCTCTATCGGGCGCCTAAGCTAAGTGAAAATCATCATTTAAATGCTAACCGGCACCGGAATCACACCTCTGTAGGTATGCGATTAACATAAAAGGTGGGCGCAGGAAATGTAGACCTTGAAAACCCTGGTCTACATTTCCGGTGCCTACCTTTGCCAAAGACACAATTCTCTAAACCAGGGGTGCCCATACTTTTTTGGTTTGCGAGCTACTTTTAAAATGACCAAGTCAAAATGATCTACCAACAATAAAATTAAAAAAAAAACTACATAGCACACTGTATGCAGAGAAAATGTTAATTATCATTTGGATTTGTGGATTTTTTCAGAGGTCAAGGCAGATGACTTTAAAATATGCAATGCAAAGATAAACACTTTCAATAATGATTACTATGATGTCCTAAACTAAAGATATAAGAAGACATCATAGTAATCATTATTGAAAGTGTTTATCTTTGCATACATTATGTTTTCATGTTATCTGGGTCATTTGTGTTTAAAATATGCAATGTCACCTCAGTAACAACTATACAAAAATAGACAAATATACCACCTCCCCTTTTACTAAACCGCGATAGCGGGTTTTAATGCAGGGAGCTGCACTGAATGTCCCTCATAGGCTCCCTGTGCTAAAAACCACTATCACGGTTTAGTAAAAGGGGGCCATAGTGCAAAATATAGACAGCAGATATAAATTCTCAAAACAGACACATTTTGATCACTAAATTGAAAATAAAATCATTTTTCCTACCTTTTTTCCTGGTGATTTCATGAGTCTTTGGTTGCACTTCCTTCTTCTGTAAATCCAATACACTTCTCCCTCAGTATTCTCGGGGGTTAATAATAATAATAATAGAATTCCCTCTCTAACCCAGCTGAAAAGATAGATAAGTTCCTTACTCTCACCATCCAATAGGCCTTAGCCCGGGAGACAGAATTATTCTTCTCAGCACGAAAGATATGAATTCCCTTGGTACAGGAACAAGAGTTTGTCAGCCACTGGTCCAGCTGTAAATTAGGTTGGCAGCAAAGGTTTCCTTTATGTGATAGATTCCAGATCTGTTTAAAGTCCGGTTTTCTCTCTCTCAGGCAGAGAGTCACAAGAGGTAACTTTCCAGGTTTTAATTATTATAGAAGATACACAAAGAAACCTATGATAAAATGCAAGTTCACTCACTTCCCAGCATAGACTAAATTAATAATTAGCACATTTCACTTGGATCTCGTCAGATGACCTCTCCGGACCAATCCAGAAACATAACTTTGATGAATAGCCTTTCTGTATAGAGTCTCGTACAGGCTGAAACAGAGGCGCCTTCGTTAGATAAGACCAGCACATGAGCCATGACTCCCCCAAGATTCACATAGGCAGAGCATGTAGGCATAGCTGGATGTCCTTAACTAGAATACAATTCTGGTACATACCCAGAATGCATCAGGCAGAAACAGCAAAGATGTTTTTTCTTTCTCTTCTTGCAAGGTTCAGGCTGGAATGATTTCTTGCAGACAACGGTTCAGGCTTTATGATGTCAGAGAGGCCTAACCTTCAGGTGAAAATAAGGAAACACCCCTACAAGCTGGCCTGCAAATGTTTAAAATTCACAAATAACTTTTTGGCCTGCTCTTACCCACCCCTGCCTCCCTCCCGCCTTCTCCCCGGCATCCCGGACTTTACCTGGTGGTCAAGCGGGCTTTCGGGAACTCACGGCAGACATTTCTTATGAGTGATCTGCACGGGGTAGGAGCGTAGGAAGATAGCTCCTGCCTTGAAAGCCCGCTAGACCACCAGGTAAGGTACGGGATGCTGGGGGTAGGCGGGAGGGAGGCAGGGAAGGCCCGGAAAGCAGCTTTATTTATTTTATTTAAAAAATCGTGAATAACTGAATCTGCGGATACTGAAACTGTGGATTCAGAGGGAGAAGTGTATTTCTTTCTGCCCCTCCCCTTTACTTTCTGTCTCTCTTTCTTTCTCTTTCCCCTGCCCCCCTCTTTATTTTTGTCTTTTCTCTCTCCCACTGCCTGCCTGTATGTCTTTCTCTCTCCCCCTGCCCACCTCTTTTTCTGTCTTTCTTTCTTTCTCCCCCTGCCTGCCTGTCTTTCTTTCTCTCTCCCCCTGCCCCCCCAAGCCATCGCGCTGATTTCTCCACTTCCCCGATTCTTTCTCTCTTCCTGCCCCCCCCCAAGCTACCATGCCAAATTCTCCCTGCTTCCCCGAGCCAGGCCTGGTGCTTACAAGCATCGGGCCCACAAGCCTTCACCTCTGACATCAATTCAAACATCGGAGAGGAAGTTCCAGCCCAGCCAGGCAGCGATTGGCTGGCCCAGAACTTCCTCTTGGAGATGAAGTCTTGTGGGTCCGGTGCTTGTATGCGTCTGGCCTGGCTCGGAGAGGCAGGAAGAACAAGATTGCAAAAGAAATGCGTTTGACTCGCGTTGCCTTTGCGATCTACTGGTTGGTTGCGATCGACCATGTGGGCACCCCTGCTCTAAACGGTTCCGTCACATGATTGACACACAATCAGTGGTCGCTTTTAAGGCAGCCACTGATTATGTTTAGAGAATACGTGCCTTATTACCTAGTTGATAAAAAAATAAACTTTATAATACCCTTTACATTTGTTAATAATCTAATTGCATTGTAATTTCCTTTTACACTGCATTTGTTTTTTATATACTTGTTGCATTTTGAAATCAGCCTAAATTTCTACAGCACTAAATTTATTAGTTTGAAGAATTGTGGAGTAAATAAAAACATTCACTTTATTTTTAAATGTTCACAAATGGATTATAATTATACATCATTGCATTCTTCATTTTTATGGTCTCTTTTTAGTAATGCTAGATGTTATTTCAGTTAATAAGTAGCATAAAATATTTTTAATTGGATACATAGAATCAAAACTTAATCAACTATGTGCTGTATTGCAAATTAATATATGCAGTAGTATCTCATATCTCCTGTCAGTATCACCCCAAAATTCCTTCCTTGGTCTGGTGATATCTGTGATGTATATTTTGTGCAGCCCTTGACTCTTTCATGCTATCTCTTATTATGGTGCAACATAATAATATCTCTCGGGTCAAAATATATTGGCTTATTTTGGGTAGGCGGTAGTGACTCAGTAGTACTGCAACAGTCTGAAACTTTTCTGATGCAGCACAAACCTGTGACGGCAATGCACAGCAGCTCCAAACAAGATGAGCTATATCACTACAATTAATCAGAAGTCTAGTCAGTGGAGGGGCCAAGTCTCCTAACATTGCTGGGCTTGAGGGTATTTGAGAGACGGGAGATTGAACTGGTTTTGCATTAATCTTAGTCTAATACAGAATAAGTACAGCAGAGGAAAGATGTTGATACCATTAAGCCCAGTGGTCTCGAACTCAAGCCCTTTGCAGGGCCACATTTTGGATTTGTAGGTACTTGGAGGGCCTCAGAAAAAATAATTAATGTCTTATTAAAGAAATGACAATTTTGCATGCAATAAAACTCTTTATAGTTTATAAATCTTTCCTATTGGCCAAGTCTTAATAATAATATTGTAATTTATAGCTAAAGAGCCATATGAAACTGTTTTATTTTACTTTTGTGATTATAATAAACATACCGAGGGCCTCAAAATGGTACCTGGCAGGCCACATGTGGCCCCCAGGCCATGAGTTTGAGACCGCTGCATTAAGCCTGTCTGAAGAGAATATAAAGAATGGAGTTTCTGTTGTAAATCTTATGGGAACTGACCTGCACATGAACGGAAGATAACAATAGATCATCTCAGAGATGAAGAGAAGATCTGATACGGCTAAGCTTGGAAAAGAGAAAGCTGCGGGGAGATTTTATTGAAGTCTACAAAATCCTGATTGGAGTGGAACGGGCACAAGTGGATCGATTTTTCACTCTGTCAAAGATTACAAAGACTAGGGGATACTCGATGAAACTTCAGAGAAGTACTTTTAAAACCAATAGAAGGAAATATTTTTTCACTCAGAGAATAGTTGAGCTCTGGAATGCGATGCCAGAGGTTGTGGTAAAAGCAGATAGCGTAGCTGGGTTTAAGAAAGGTTTGGACAAATTCCTGGAGGAAAAGTCCATAGTCTGTTATTAATACATGGGGAAGTCTCTGCTTGCCCTGGATTGGTAGCATGGAATGTTGCTACTCTTTGGTTTTTGGCCAGGTACTAGTGACCTGGATTGGCCACCATGAGAATGGGCTGGATGGACCATTGGTCTGACCCAGTAAGGCTATTTTTATGTTCTTATATGCTGTTGATATTGGGCCTTAGAGTGAAGGGAAGTGGGAGCAAGAGGCATATTAATGTCTGAGAGATAAGAAGATTTGTGGAAACAGATTAGGGACATTTGCCTGATTGCCAATTACCTTATATACTCAAATATAAACCAATCTAAATATAAATTGAGGTGACCTTCCCCCCTTCCCCCCAAAAAAGAAAAAAAACGATGACTCGAACATAAACCTGAAATTAGAAATTTGGGTGCTCCTGGTGAGCCAGTCTATAAAAACTTGAGAATATCCACTGCTTTTTACTAGGCTAAGCAGCAAAAAAATCTGTTTTATTTTTGGGGGGATTTTACCAGATAATTGTGACCTGGATTGGGCATGCTGGAAACAGGATACTGGGCTTGACAGACCTTCAGTCTGTCCCAATATGGCAACTCTTATGTTCTTAATTAAGAGAATAGGCAACAAGATCTGATGTCCCTTTCTATGTGTACTAAGAGTATGAAAAACAGACCTGAATTCTATAATTACAAACACTTCCTCTTTGCCCTTCTGCGTACAAGCAAGTTCATTTTCATTATAAACCATTCTGGCATTTACACAGACATGGAATTAGAAATGAAATATTCCCCTCCCCCAGCCAGCATCATGCTTACTGTTGGTACCAAAGAAACTTGCTGCTAAACACCATCATGCCTATCCTCCATACAGGCCTCCCCCCACCCCCACCGTGATGAACATTGGCGCCACTGTCCATGCACTCGATCAACGGCATGGCTATTCTCCATTCAACTCCCAATAACTACCAGGGTTGTAATCTTAGGACATTTCCCATACCCCCCCCCCCCCCCACTAAATACATGCCCCCATGATGAACTTTGAATTCGTTATCCTCTGTGCATACAAACCCCCACTGCCACCCCCTCCTCTATGCATGCCCCACTCCATGACATTGCGCTTACCGTTAGTACTGGAAACCAGCTGCCGCCATCAATGCTGTATTCTGATCCGATATGGACTTTGAACATCCGCGCATGCTCAAGGCCTGCATGCTCCTACCTTCTCTGAGAATCTTGGAGGGGACAGGAGCTGGCAGGCTTTGAGCATGCACAAATGCTCAAAGCCCCGCACCGGATCAGACAACAACACTGATATAGGCAGCAGGTTTCCAGTACTAATGGTAAGCATGGTGTCGAGGAGGGAGGCGGCGGGGTTTGTGTACATGGAGGATAACTGCTTTGAGGTTCATCACAGGGGGCATGTATTCAGCCGGGGGGGGGGGGAGGAAGGGGGTATCAGGCTCAAATATAAACAGAGACCCCATTTTTGGGCCCCAAAATCTTGATTTATATTTGAGTATAGACAGTAAATCAGGGGTGCCCAAAAGATCGATCGCGATTGACCAGTAGATCACAAAGGCAATGCGAGTCGATCGCGGAGCCCATCCAAGCTCTGTGATAGACTCGCGTTGCCTTCGCATTCTACCTGCTTCCCCACCACCACCCCTGATGTCAATTCTGACATCGGAGAGGAAGTTCTGGGCCAGCCAATTGCTACCTGGCTGGCCTGGAACTTCCTCTCCGACATCAGAATTGACATCGGATGGAAGGCTGGTTGACCGGCGCTTCTGTTTACCACGTTGGGAAGCAGGAAGAGCTCACAACTTGGCGGGCGGTTTGGGAGCCTATTCCCCGGTGACGGTGGCTTGGGGGAGGAGGGCATGGAGAAAGAAAGACAAAGAAAAGAGCAAGCAGGGAGACAGAAAGAAGGAAACGGAAAGAAAGAAAGGGGCAGGCAGGGAGACAGAAAGAAGGGAAACAGAAAGAAAGGGGCGCCAGGGAGACAGAAAGAAGGGAAACAGAAAGAAAGGGGTGCCAGGGAGACAGAAAGAAGGGAAACAGAAAGAAAGGGGGACCAGGGAGACAGAAAGAAGGGAAACAGAAAGAAAGGGGGGACAGGGAGACAGAAAGAAGGGAGACAGAAAGAAAGGAGGGGGGCAGGGAGAGAGGAAGAAAAAGTTGGGGGAGGGAATGAGGTCTGGAGGAGAAGAAGCATACAGGAGGCTGAAAGAAGGTAAGAAATATTGGATGCATAGTCAGAAGAAGAAAGTGCAACCATAGACTCATGAAATCACCAGACAACAAAGGTAGGAAAAATGATTTTATTTTCAATTTAGTGATCAAAATGTGTCTGTTTTGAGAATTTATATCTGCTGTCTATATTTTGTACTATGGCCCCCTTTTACTAAACAGCAATAACATTTTTTAGTGCAGGGAGCCTATGAGCGTTGAGAGCCAGGGGTGGGGCTTTCAACACAGCTCTCTGTGCTAAAAACCGCTATCGCGGTTTAGTAAAAAGGAAGGGGGTATATTAGTCTATTTTTGTATAGTTGTTACTGAGGTGACATTGCATAATGTCATCTGTCTTGACCTCTTTGAAAAAACTCCGGAATATAAATGATAATTAACATTTTCTCTGCGTATAGTGTGCTTTGTGTTTTTTAAAATTTTATTGTTGGTAGATCATTTTGACTTGGTCATTTTAAAAGTAGCTCGCAAGCCCAAAAAAATGTGGGCACCCCTGCGGTAAATCATCACTAACTTTCATGTTTTCCGGAGATGGGATGGAGGACTGCAGCTGCCATGATGCTGTGATGCATTTTGTACTTCTGAATCAAAGGAAGAGTATGTATAATATCATTTCAAGTCTTGCTGTCTACTCAGTTCTGCAACCCATAACACTGGAAACTCTCGTCTCTATAAGCAAGAACACAGCACAGGCTCAGAAACTTTTGGCATCATGTTTTTAGGTTAAAACTAGATAATACTAAATGCAGCTGTGCACAGGAATCATTATGTATTAAACTAAAGGTTAAAGTAACAGGAAGTAAGAAAACAGCAAGATACAACAATGTAGAATAAGTTAACTTCTGGCTCCACCCCTGCCTGGACTGCTGAACACCAGTACAGATGTTGTTTGGGAGCCACTGACATTCAGCATTGATACCTGGATAATTTACTGGGTAAGTTTTAATAGGCTATTTTGATGTTGTTGAGTGGAAATAAGTGAAGGTATGTTTCAAGATGGGATTCTGGATAGGTGTATGCGTGTGTTTAACATTTATAAATGGTTATGTTATCTTAGTAGTGTGTGGATTTGGATGCATGCTGGCATTTATAAGTGTACATATATGAAACTGCTGCTACTTCTACTATTTATCAGTTATATAGCGCTGAAAGGTGTATACAGCACTGTACATTTTGACATTTAATAGACGGTCCCTGCTCAGAGGAGCTTACGATCTAACTTGGACAGGCAGATATAACATATAGGGTTGGGAATGCAGAACCCAAGGTGAGAGGAGTTAGGGGTTGAAAGCATGTGGTATGTGGTCTTCATCATAAAGCATATGGGAACAGACTTAAAGATCTCAATCTGTATACTTTGGAGGAAATGCGGGAGAGGGGAGATATGATAGAGACGTTTAAATACCTACGTAATGTAAATGCACATGAGTCGAGTCTCCTTTCATTTGAAAGGACACTCTGCAATGAGAGGGCATAGGATGAAGTTAAGAGGTGATAGGCTCCGGAGTAATCTAAGGAAATACTTTTTTACAGAAAGGATGGTAAATGCACGGAACAGTCTCCCAGAAGAGGTGGTAGAAACAGAGTCTGAATTCAAAAGGGCCTGGGATAGGCACATGGGATCTCTCGGAGAGAAAAAGAGATAATGGCTACTGCGGATGGGCAGACTAGATGGGCCATTTGGCCTTTATCTGCCATCATGTTTTTATGTTTTAACTTGGACTTGAACACTACCAGAGACAGAGCCTGCTGTAGGGATTTGGGCAGTTTGTTCCAGGCCTACGGTGCAGCAAGATGGAAGAGATGGTGTCTGAAGTTGGCAGAGGAGGAAAAGGGCACAGATAGGAGGGACTAACTCAGTGGCGTACCAACGGGGGGGGGCGTGGGGGGAGGTCCACCCCGGGTGCACGCCTTGGGGGGTGTACAGCCGGCTGTTCTTACTGCCTCTAACGCCAGCCCTGCAGCTCTGGACTTCCCCACACCTGCTCCCCCCCCCCCCCCGATCGCTATTATTTTAAATGTCAAGGCAGCCGTGGCGCTGTATCCATGGAGAAGACTTCTTAACCTCGGCCTGCCCAGGAACTCTTCCTGCAGCCACCGCCCACCTAGGTGAGAACAGGAAGTTGCTGTTGCAGGAAGAGTTCCGGGTGGGCGAACTTGCAGCATGGAGGCATCTCGGCAGCTGCCACTCCTCTGCCTCATCTTGTTGGTGGCGGGCGGAGGGAAGGTGGCCGAGGAGAAGCAGCACTGGGGTGCCGGCCCGGACGAGACGTGCCACTTCTACGCGGGGGAGGGGGCAGATGTACCCGGGGGTGGCTTCCCGCATCCCCGTCTCTGAGCACTCGCTGCACCTCAGCCAGGCCAAGATTTCTAAGCCAGCACCCTACTGGGAAGGAACAGCAGTCATTAAGGGTGAATTTAAAGATTTCCTGGGAAAATATCTTGTGTTTTTCTTTTACCCTCTTGACTTCACATTTATGTGTCCAACGGAGCTTATCGCCTTCAGTGACAGGATTGAAGGAAGATGAGGGAGGGAATGAAAGAGATGCCAGGGCTTGGAGGGAAGGAGGAAGGTATGCCAGACTAAGGGAAAAGGAAGGGGGGGATCTCAGAGCATGGAGGGAGAGGGAAAGATGGAAGGAAAGGAGAGAAATGACAGAGAATCAGGGAAAGGCAGATACCAGATTGTGGGGTGCAAAGGAAAGAAAGAAGAACAGAGAGATGCCTGAGTATAGGGCATGGGTTGGTGACAGAGAGAAAAAAATGGAGAGGTGGCAGAGCTGAATTCATGTACAAAGGAGAGAAGGGGCACAGGATAGATAGTTATGAAAGGAGCATAGAAAGAAGGAAGATGTATGGAAGAGAGAGAAGGCAGACATTGGATGGAAAGGGCAGAGAGGGCAGTGACTGGAAGGGGTGAGACAGAAGGTGAGCTGTAGATGGAAGGGGTAGAGAGAGGGACAGACACTGAATGGAAGTGTGAGGGAGAGGGGGAGCAGATGCTGGAAGGAAGTGGGGAGGAGAAAGAAAAAAGGGCACATGCTGGATTGAGGGACGAGGATAGAGTTAGATACTGGAAGGTGTGAGGGAAAGAGGTGGCAAGCTTTAGGTAGACAGTAAAAAAGGACATTGATGAGAGGGCAGTAAGAATGTAATCTAGACAGATGCAGGAAATAAATTGAAAAGGAAAATGAGGGAAAAAAGGGAAAGGGATTGCAGAGGAGAGGTGTCGGAGAAGAAAGGAGAGGAGAGAGATGCCAGACCTTCTGGAAGGGGCATAGAACAGAAGATGCCATATAGGGGAAGAGAGACGGCAGACAGTGGATGGAAGGAAGAGAGGTACAAGAAGATGAGGAAAGCAGAAACCACAGAAGACAAAGGTAGAAAATTTTTTTAAAAAAATTTATTGCTTTAGGAGACGTGTCACTGTTTCTGTGGTGTTGCAGAGTCCAGCTTCTTACTGGTTCAATTTAACCTTTGTCTATGTATTTCTATTTTATCCCCCCTTTTACAAAACTGTGGAGCGTTTTTTAGTGCCAGCTGTGGTGGTAGCAGCTCTGATGCTCAGAATTCTATGAGCATCAGAGCTGTTACCACTGTGGTTAAAATCCACACTACAATTTTGTAAGAGGGAGGGGTTAGTTTGAAATCACATATTCCATACTTGGCGAAGGTGTTTTCTGTGTTCTGTGTGTTCGAAATACATGGTTTTTTGTTAGGCTTGACTGCAGGATTGATCTGTACTAGTCTGGCTTGTTTAGTTTTACAATGGGTGTATTGATGTTGTACTGCTCACTGCAGTAAGATGCTGCCTTTTCCTAGGTACTCATGTGTGATGTGTGGCTTGTTTCTAAAAATCATGTTTTCTGTACAGATGGGGAGGGGTGTCAAAAAATGATGGGCCCCGGGTGTCACATATGCTAGGTACGCCACTGGACTAACTAACTGGATGGAGCTCGCAGGGGTGGGGGACATAGGGGGTGATAAGTGAAGAAAGATAGTGAAGGGCAGCTGAGTGAATGCATTTATTATTTCACTGTTATACCACTAATAGGAGTTTGAATTGTATTCAGAAATGGATAGGAAATCAATGAAGTGACTTTAGGAGAGGGGTAACACGAGTATAGTGGCTCTCGTGGAATATGAGTCATGCTGCCGAATTCTGGACGGATTGAAGGGCTGAAAGATAGCTGAGCTGAAGTCCTGAGAGTAGTGAGTTGCAGTAATCTAAGTGCGAGGTGATGGCGTGGATATGGTGGTTTTCTTTTGCAGTCAATCTTCTTCTCCTCCCTACCACTTGTGTGATTTTCTGATGGCTCCTCCTACTACTTACTTTAAGACCTTAATCTGCTGCTAGTCCCCAAGGTCACTGTTCCCAATCATGCATCTTCACTCTCTCCCATTTCCCCATCAAACTCTCCTCCCCTCCCTAGTATTTTTCTTCTCCTTATCAGACATTCCACTTTCCCCTTCCTTGTCGGATCCCTCTTCTTCTCCTGATTACATATCAGGCACCCTTGACTTTTAAGTCCTTTTCTCCATCAGAATCCCTCCTCTAGTGAGGCATAACCAGACTTCTTTATCATCTTCTTCATGATCAGGCTCCCTTCTTGCATCCCATTAAGGCACTTAGGATCAGATTCTATAAGGATGCCTAAATTAGGCGCCACTAAGCTCCCTAATTGAACATTCCTAGTGACGCCTACCTAAAATGCACACACAATCCAAATTGTTTTAATTAGCTTAAATGGCATGGTACTTTACCACATCAATGAATTTAATTGATAATTTTTTTTAAAAAGTTAACTAATTAAGAGTTGCATGTGGAACTCAGAGTGGCACCCTCTGATGCCGAATGACACCTATCTGAAAAGTAGGTTTGGTTAGGGAAGAGAATAAGCATCGTTGACTTAGATGTCACTAGGCATCCGAGTTGGGCATCCGAGTTGGGTAAATTAGGCCAAGTAAAATCTGGCCTAACGTACCAGTGCCTACCTCTAGGACACCTAGCAATGTCTAAGCATGTATAGGCGGGATTCTATAAAGGATACCTTATGGTTGATTGACAACCATGTGTAGTGGCATCTACAAGGTAGGTGCACTTAGGCGCCATTTATAGAATATGGCACTTAGGATGAAAGCCAGCTGCTTTCCTTAGATTTCTCTGTAGGTCACTACCATAGCAGGCCAAAGGGCTGTACCATTCCTCATGTGCAGCACATCCTCCACCAGTCACCAGGAGTATACATATGTAGCCCTGTTGGCAAGCACTGCTTTACCTTCTCTGTGGATCTCTCTCTATGATTCACTGTAACAGGATGGTCAGGTGCTGATCCCTCCTCCACCAACCTCACCTAGAGCACAAACCCAGTCGATTGGATCTCGGTATTACCAATAACCTTCGCCTTCTCCCGTTTTGCTTGCTGGCCGTCCATGTGGCTCCAAGTGGCTTCCATTTATCAGACCCTTAACACCAAATTTATATGGCTTTATACAATTATGCATGTGCTTATTAATCATGTGCTAGAACATATTACATAAAGAAACATTCTTTAGGATCATGATAAAATAAGTTCATAGTAAGTTTATTTACTATACCACAGTAGTTCCCAACCTTTCTTCTGTTGTGACAAACCTGATAGACAAGGTTCATGCAGGTAAGACGGTAAACACTAAGGGCCTGATTCTCTAAATGGCGCCTAATGGCACCTAACTCATAGGCCCTAGTTGGTGCAGTTTTCAATCAAAACAGGATAGTGAAAAATATATATCAACAAAATATAACAAGTACTGCAACAGGTTGATATAGGGAAATAAACCTATCAGGAGGAAAAGATCTCAGATATTTACCACATAGGGAACATATATGTTTTCTCCCTGTATAGCTGTGGCAAGTGGGTGTCTTTCATTGATCAAAAACCTCCTTTGACAAAAGATTTAAATTTTTAATTTTTATCATAAATATTTTTAATATACTTTTGATATTTTTGTCTTTTTCAATTATTCAAGTGAAGCTAACTTCATAACTAACATAAACTATAAAGTGCAAAAAAAATATTACTTATCTGCTTCTTTTATGAATGTAGAAATTTCTAGGGAAAGTGCTGAGTGCATAGATGAAAGTGCTTCAGTAAAGGTGCTTCAAATAAAGTGCTTTATGCCTGAATGAAAAAATAATATATATTGCACATTAGATAAATGCTTAAAGCTGCCACAATCAACCACAATCAGCTCGAAAAAAGCACTTATCTCAAAGAGCTAACACGCTATGGAATAGCAGCGTGTTGAGGAAGTCACTCCAATGCCCAGAGGACTGAAGCGCCGGATATTCTCGAAAAGGCACTCATAAAGCAACTTTCCACTATAAACAGATCATACTACGGGCCCCGTTTCGCCCCAAAAGGGCTTCATCAGGAAGCATACTAATATAAATGAAATAAGAAAAAATACAGAAAGATTCAAGAGTTAAAAGTCATTATATAATGAATATCAAATGGAGACAAGCGTACTTACTTAGTGTCTGCAAAAAATCAATTCAGTACACATCACACCCCAAATAAAATGGCGCTTTTATCTAGAGGAACGCTTACACATGCGCGTTGGAATCACTCAAAGCGTGACAAAATTTAAAGTGATATTCAATGTGGTTGAAAAAT
This sequence comes from Geotrypetes seraphini, assembly GCF_902459505.1. Classification (NCBI taxonomy): domain Eukaryota; kingdom Metazoa; phylum Chordata; class Amphibia; order Gymnophiona; family Dermophiidae; genus Geotrypetes; species Geotrypetes seraphini. Next base: position 184,083,849 of record NC_047088.1, on the reverse strand, counting down.
AATGACGAGCAAGAAAAAAGAAAAAGAACAAGAAAATCACAGTTAGATATTAAATCAGGTCATCCATAATGTGATGTTAAATAAAACTTGACCATTCGACTTTAGAGTTCAAACCATATGGGTGCACGCTATTTAATCTAAAGATCCATCGGGATTCACGTTGTTTGAGACGTCCAATACGATCTCCTCCCCTGGAAAACTTGGGTTCTACATCAATTGCAAAACAACGTAAATCATTAAAAGAATGTCCATTTGATTGGCAGTGCTCAACGATCACTTCGGAACCATTAGGTGTCATTTATAGAAACGTGCCTAGCAGTGCCTAACTCTACCTAAGTGTCGCTAGGTGTCATAATGTTATACGCCGGTATATTAGGCCAGAGGTTTCAATGTTTAATTTACTGGTGCCTAATACAGATGCTCAGCAACACCTAAGTTATACCATGCCTATTCTCCACCCCCTAACCATGCTGGTAGATCTAGAAATGTGAATAACTAGTGAGATAATTAATTTTGCTGATGACACAAAGTTGCTCAAAGTTCTTAAATAGCAAGAGGATTATGAAAAATCGCAAGAGGACCTTGTGAGACTTGGAGACTGGGTATCAAAATGCCAGATGACATTTCATATGAGCAAGTACAAAGTGATGCATGTGGGAAAGAGGAACCCAAAGTATAGCTACATGATGCAGGGTTCCACATTAGGAGTCACTGCCTAGGAAAAGGATCTAGGTGTCATTGTTGAGGATATATTGAAACCCTCAGCTCAATGTGTGGTGTTGCCCATAAAGCAAATAGAATATTAGGAATTATCATGAAAGGAATGGAAAACAAAGATGAAAATGTTATAATGCCCTTCTATTGCTCTAAGGTACAGCAGCACCTTGACTATTGTGTGCAATTCTGGTCACCATATCTCAAAAAAAGATGTAGCAGAATTAGAAAAGGTACACACAAGGGCAACAAAAATGATAAAAGGGATGAGATGACGTTCCTATGAGGAAAAGCTAAAGCATCTAGGGCTCTACAGGGGGCGATATGATAGAGGTCTATAAAATCCTGGGTGGAGTGGAAATGGTAGATGTGAATCTCGTTTACTCTTTCTAAAAATACTAGGCCTAGGGGACATGCGATAAACCTACCAGGTAGTAGATTTAAAAACAAACCAGAGAAAATATTTCTTCACACAAAGTGTAGTTAAACTCTGGAATTTGTTGCTGGAGAATGTGGTGAAATGAATTACATTAGCAGGGTTTAGAAAAGGGTTAGATAATTTCCTGTAAGAGAAGTCCATAGGCCATTATTGAGATGGCTTGCAGAAATCCACTACTTATTCCTAGGATAAACAGCATAAAATCTGTTATTCTACTTGAGATGTAGCTAGGTATTGGGTTGGCCACTGTTGGATACAAGATGCTGGTCTTGATGGATCTTCTGTCTGTCCCAGTATGGCAATTCTTATGTTCTTATGACTTAGGCATTGCTAGGCACTGCTCTCAGTTCTGTGCTGAACTCTTAATCATTTTTTTAAAAAGTTAATGAGATTTTAATGGTGTGATTAATTACCACGCCAATTAAGCTCATTAATCAATTTTGAGTTTTATGTGGAACACAGCTAGGCATCCCCAAACTAGGCACCACTTATAGAATCAGGCCCTAAATTCACAGCTGAACAAAGCACACCTAAATGTTTAATTGTTTAACTGTAATTTTAGTATGAATTTACCTATTCCATATCCAAAAACTGTATGCAACACATTGGTCCCAGTTTTCTCACTTATTGTACAACAAAACAAATTATATGAGTGGCATACCAAATATATTCAAATTCTAGTGTCATTTCAGTAACAGCTACACAAAATCCTGCTGCTGCCCAGATACTGTGAAACACAAAACCTGCGAATATGCTGCTCAGAAACTATATAGCAAACATAATCTATGGACAGCAGATCTACAGCATTTTCAGTTAGGGCTGAAGCAGCAATTATTATTGGTGATTGTGGGGATGTAGAAATGGGGGCCAGTTAGGAGGATTTTAAGAACATGACTCTCAAGATCGCTGACCTTTCCAGCTTGCAGGCACTGACAGTTGTAAAGGAAATACATGATTGATTTCTACATCAAAATATTTTGTGACACACCTCCTACTTGGGGACACGCTGGTTGAGAACCACTGTTATACCACTAATTTTAAAAAAATAATAATAATCTAAGCTGTTTACATTTTCAAATAAAATTAATCAGAAGAAAGAAAAGTTAGGGGAAGTTAAATTATATAAGGAAACCTAAGTACGATAAAACACAATATTATAAAACGAAAAGTATGGGAAAAAAACACACAGTAGGGAGGGAGGTAGTAGCAGAAAGACATAGACAGAGGGGAATCTTTGGTAAAGAAAAAAAGGCTTTAAGAAGACCTTACAATTTCTTGATCAACAATTTTGAGCACAGTTCTAAAGGGATTGAATTCCATAAGGTTGGCACCAGTGGCGTACTTGGCTAGGCGGGAACCCAGGGCAGAGCTCAACCTCTTCTGGCTGGAGAACACCCCTGCACGTGGCCATTGGCTCTGCGGGACAGGAAGTCAACATAAGAGGGTCGGGGGCTGGCGGAACCGATGGTCACATGCAGGCAGACTGCAGGCCTGCTACCGTTGTACCAAGCATTCTGCACCCAGGGTGAATTGCCCCCCACCCACTCTGCTCCACCCTTTGTACGCCACTGGTTAGCACTATGACAGAAAAGCATGATATTCTAGCAATATTTGAACAAATTTAAAAATATGTTGGAATAACTAACAAGTGTTGATCAGAAGGCCAAAGGGTACTAGGTGGGGAATATGAAATAAGGAACTTATAGAGAAATAGGGGTAGTTTCACAGTCGGGATCTAATGAGTTAGAGCAGTCCTGGGCAAACTACAGCCTGCGAGCCATATCTGGCCTGACAACCATCTGAACCCCGCTGACCACGAGTCCTACATACCTCCTCCAGATCAGCTTTGGGCCAGCAGCACTCTAAAAGGCTGCTTTGCTGCCTTCTCTCATCAGGGAATTCCCTCTTCAACATCACTGATGATGTCATCAGTAATGTGGCACATGGAAGGCCCCAACGAGATAAGTCCACGAAGCAGCCTGTTTAGAGTGCTGCCGGCCCAACGCTGCTCTGGAGGGAGGTATGTAGGGCTTGCGGTCGGTGGGGTTTGGATGGGAGGGAAGGATGGAGAGTCAGCGGGGGTTTGGCTGCGTGGCGGGGGTGACTCAAGGGTTCTACTGCACAAAGGATGGGAGGGAGGGAAGGATAGAAGCTGGTCAAGGGTTCTTCTGCACAGGGGTATGGAAAGATGCTCTTGGTCCGGCCCACAACTCAAAAGGTTTGCCCACCCCTGAGCTAGAATCTTAAAAGTAGTCCTAGGAAGACAATTTTACAGCTACTAACAGAGAAACAATATCATACTACTTGGACCCATAAATTAGTTTTAACTATAGCATTTTGAATAATCTATATTCTCCTGAGTTGCTATTTAGGTACACCATGGAGAAGAATATTAAAGTAATCAAGTTGTGAGATTACTAGAGAGGAGGTAAAATAAAAAAAAGATCTAATGTTGAAAAATGAATGTGCAGTGCGAATTTGTCATGATATAAAAAGAGATCTGACTAATGATGAAATATGTTCCAAGAATGTGAGGTGACTGAGCAAAATTATTCCATGAATTCTAACCTGATCTTTTAATGGAATACAAACTCCATGTATGGTAAGTGAGTAAAGTAAAATAGATAGACTAGTTCAGGGGAAAGGCAGAGCAACAGTTTTAGTAGTGTTTAATGTCAGTCTATTTTTGATAAGTCAGTTGGTAATTGCATTTAGCTTTTGTGGTACCTTAGCAATAGCATTTGAAGTACAAGATTCCAAGGTGAATAGAAACCAAATATCAGTATAAATATTAAAAAAAATATTCCAAGTGTTTGCCATGATAGTGCCAAGGCTGTGAATGATGGCAATGTATTTCATAGTATACACAGGAGTGGATTTATCCAAGGCAACAGTCGTAGATGAGTTCAATGAAAGCATTATATAAGTAGGAGGAACAGGATCATCACAGGCTACAACTTGCTCTGAGATAAGATCTCCTAATTTTCTAGGCAACTGGTAATATAAAGAATAGGCCCCGCTACTGAACCTTAGGGAATATCACAAGTAAGATCATAACTATCCAAAAGAGAATTAGCCCAACAAACTTGAAAGGAACTTTAATTCAACTATGCTAGTACTGTACCAGAGATTGATACTTATTTCAAATGGAGGTTGAATAAGTTTGAAAGCTGTAGTAAATTACAATGAGAGGCACAGAACTCTTCCTCTATCAAGAGTGATGTGTATAAAATCAGTAAGGGCTAGCAGTGTGTGTTCATCAGTACAGAAGTGTTTACTAAATTCTTGCTGACAGGGGTGCAAAACAGTTGCTGAGTCACAATTATTTCTGTAATCTTTGATTAAAAAGAAAGCTACAAGATAGGTCTATCATGTAAAGGATCAGGGATGTCCATGCGGGAATCCTTTACATAGGGAAAAATTTGTTGTGACTTTACGCATAAGGAAAAGAAACCAGTGGGAAGGCTACGGATCCCTGCTGGTCCCTCCATTCTTCTGAGCGTGCACAAAAAATTTTAATGAGTTTTAAAAAAAATAGAATTGCAACTTTTGAGAATTGATTATGCTGTGGGTTTTGACTAGTAATATTGGTATACACCTTTTTCTCCAGCATTCAGTAGTTTTTAGGCCTGTCGTGTATACTGTTTTTTCAGATAATAAGCAAGAGCTTGTTTACCATCCAAGATGTGAAGAGCTTTAAACTCCACATTCTTGGAACATATTTCATCATTAGTCGTATCTCTTTTTATTCCATGACAAATTCAGGTTATGAGGCTTTGGGTAGAAGGTATGTAATATTTGTAAGAAGAGTCAGACTAAAAGTCCAGTATCCTGTTTCTAGCAGTGTCTAATCCAGGTCACAAGTATGTGACAAAATTTCATAAACTAGAATGATTCTATATTGACTGTGTTCAGGGATAAGTGGTATTTTCCATAGGTCTACTTTAATAATGGTTTTAAGAAAGGTTTGGACAAGTTCCTGGAGGAAAAGTCCATAGTCTGTTATTGAGAAAGACATGGGGGAAGCCACTGCTTGCCCTGTATCGGTAGCATTGAATATTGCTACTCCTTGGGTTTGGCCAGGTACTAGTGACCTGGATTGGCCACTGTGAGAACAGGCTACTGGGCTTTATGGACCATTGGTTTGACCCAGTAAGGCTATTTTTATGTTCTTATAAGTTTGTCCAAACATGTTTTTTAAACATGGCTACATTAATTGTTGTTGCCATTCCTTTGATAACAAGATTGAGGTTAATGTATCTTGTTGAATTAAAACATATTTTCATCTATTTGTTTCAAATGCATTACTATGTAACTTCATAGCATGTCCCTTAATTTTTGGATTTCTTTTTTGAGAGCATGCATAATCAATTCATGTTTACCTGTTCACTCAATTCAGAATTTTGTAGGCCTCCATCTTCACTCAATCATCTCTACTTCAAGCTGAAGAGCCCTAAGCTCTTTAGCTATTCCTCCATGAGTCATTCCATCCTTTCATTTATGTGGAAAGGTGTGCACTCCATATCAGCTCCCTCTTCAGTTTTTCCTTTTGCAGGCAAACTCAGAAGGTGTGTTCTGATCTGCTTTTCTGTTATTTTTGGACTGTTCCCCTCTTGGGACCTTAATATGGTCCTGAAGGGTCTGCCTCATACTCTATATGAACCTTTGACAGAAGCCTTCCTGTTAGATCTCACCGTTAAGATAATGATTTTGGTTGCCATAGTCTTGGTGAGAAGGATCTCAGAATTGCTGGCACTCTCATGTAGGGAACCTTTAATCCATTTTATGGAGTTGAGTGTTTCTTTGTGGACAGTATCTTCTTTTCTTCTGAAGGTAGTTACTGCCTTCCATGTCAATTAAAAAATTTGTTTACCCGCCTTTCACCCTTCAAGTTTGTCGAAGCAGAACAGAATATTGTGGAGGCTGGATGTTCACAGAGCCCTACTTATCTATCTGGAGAGGACTAATGATTCCAGACTTTCTGATTATCTTTTTACGATGCCCAGCCACTTGAGACATGGCAAGCCAGCTTCCAAGGTTTCCATTGCCAGATGGATTTGCATGGTTATTTCATCTTCCTACATTACTTGCAGGAATCAACCCATTATCTCTACCACAGCACATTTGAAAGAGATGTAGTGGCTTCCTGGGTAGAAGTGCTGGGCTGTTTCACCTGATGAAGTTTGTAGAACAACTACGTGGGCTACTCTTCATACTTTTACAAAATTCTACAGAGTAGTTGTGGCGGCTTGCTTAAGATGATGCCACTTTTTGGTCCTCTGTTCTACAGGCAGTCTTATCTGTCCCTCCCTAGATGTCTGGCACTGTTTTGATACGTCAGCTAAAGTACGGACTCCTATATGTATGTAACAGAACAAAAGATTAGGTTCTTACCTCAATAATTTTGTTGTTAATATACACAGGAGTCCATATAGCCTACCTTGTGCAGACTTTTGATTTGCCTGATTTCTGCCTCAGACATTACCAGTGTCCATCTCAGGTCCTCTTCTACTGTATCTAAGATTCAGCAGATACATTGCTACAGGAACAGGGAGCTCCCTTTATCCTTTCCCGTTGGAGGGTTCTCTAGCCCTTACTAATTGCACTTAGCTGGTTGATTCCTAGCTACCCATGTGCATAATTTATTGTGCATAAGTTTGCTTGTTAAATGTTTATTGATCATTGTTCTATTTCCTAAGTTTAAGAGCAGAACAGAATACATTTGGTGCCGGGGAAGCTCCCTGTGCCCCTCCTTCTCTTTTCTTCTCTTTCAATGGAGTTCGATAACCTTGGTACCAACTGAAGAGGGAGCTATTCTGTACTGCAGAAGGGGAGGAATTAAAGATCTTAAAATGACACCCTTCTACAGATTCACGGTTAGCCTATGTGTAGTGGAATTTCTATCAAATATGGTATACAGAGGAATTTACAAGAAGCAGTAGAAAACATTTAGAAAATTACATCAGGAAAAACTGTAAGTGATACACATACATATTAGGTGCATTTTAAAATGCGGCAGAGAATGCCATAACTGCTCTTTGAAACTAAAAGTTTAAATATAGGACTCATAGATTATAGGATGAATAAAAATATAATGTGCTCATGAATGTGTTTAAAATAAAAAGCAACAACAAAAACACATTCTCTATTTCACACATATATAATCTCTCCAGAATTCTGTCATAATTTACATCTAAACGGTAACTATTGAGAAAGCGCAGTTTAGACATAAAAAGCTTATATAAATACCATTCTTTATATTTACTGTTACAACTACAACACTAAAAGTACTAAGTAAGTCATCCATAACAAGAAAAATCCTTAAAGTCAAAATACTCAGTACTATGTTCAAAATGAAATGAAGGATGACAGGCTTGACAGCTAGAGTGAACGAAAAAACCCACATCAGTGACAGTCATGTTGAAATTAATTCCAATTACACAAGCTAAATTTAAAGAGTTTGCCAGAAAATACATATATGCTTTCTTCTTAAAAAAAAACAAAAAACCAAGTATACTTATCTTCAAATGCAGGAATGCCTTTTTAAATTCAGATAGAGGCACAAATCATTATAACATATTCAAAGAATAAAGTGGCAGTGGAAAATGCAAAAGATGAATAAAGCAAGTCAAATTGCATAACATACAATACAATACTAGATTTGAAACCTCATTTTGCATAGGATTCCTAAGTCAGAAAAGGGATGTCCAAGTCTGGATGTTCATAATTTCCCAGGTATATTAAAAAAGGCTCCCTGAACACAGAACTATGTAAATTGAGTATAAGGATGTATAAGAATACATACATATATATACACACCCCAAAAGGTGGCTTTACTCAGGATATTATGGGGGCAATGGTTTTATCTAGGTGCTTTGCAAATAAAAATGTTCAGAATACTAGGATATGTGTGTACATGTGCGCTTTTGTATTTGCCAGTATTCTGCCTAAATGCTGTTTATAAGGTTCTAGGTTAATAACCACCCAGAAAATTCCCACTGGACAGTTCCCACCTACTAATTCCCACATGGAAAATTACCACCTAGGTAAATTCTCACCTACTCTTAATAGACAGTTCCCCTCCATGACCAGACATATACACAATAATAATAAAAAAAGCATTAAAAAAAAAAAAAACAACTTACCCTAACATTTGGAATCTCCTCCAACCCTAACATCTGGAGGGGTGCACATATACAGGATCTCCCCCTAACCCTAACACTCAAGGGCTGTGCACAGCCCAGTCACGTCCAGAGCAGTACCTGTGGGGAAAAAATGTTCGGGTGGGAATTGACCTAGATGGGAATTGTCCAGGTGGGGCTTGGTGGGTAGCTACTGACCTGATAACAGTTCTACAAATACCCCCTTAATTTACATAGCGTTTTCTCAGGGAAGGAGCAATGGCAGTTCATAGACATGTCTCCCACTTATGCATGTAATTACAAAATACTATAAGTTATGTATGTCCTTGCCATACTTAAGCGCTCACACTTAACACCAGGTTTATGGCTGGCATAAATGCAAGCTTCTTTTTTTTTTTTTAACATCATTTTTATTCAAGAGACCACAATAGAAACAGGCAAATGTCCAAGAATACAGAACAAAATTGCAAATACATGCAGGCAGTACAGAGGCAGAACATGCCGCAACATAAGAGCAAGATAAACCACTAAAACACAGGACAATCCAATGAGAAAAACAGCCCGCCTCTTCGGTAAGCCTCAGAAATTTTTGAAAAATGACCCAACCCACCCAGAGAATGTCCCACAGAAGAAATAACACACATACCAACTAAAGCAGAGCAGTCAACCAGACAGTCAAACCCCTCTCATACTCCCCAGTCATACCGACCCCCCCCCTCCCCACCCACCCCATGCCGGAGAATGTGGTTATACTGACTTATGCTAGCATTCTATCATGGAGCCGAGATGCCTACTGCCATGTCCTCGAGGTGCCTAAATGGAAGCACCATGTTCTTGAATTGTCATTTAAATGTGCAAGTTCTGAAGCGGAGTTCTGAAGCTTAAATTTATGGATTTTTCAGGTTGTTTTTTGAAGCCATATAGGTAAGCACAATTGCCCCTTCATTCACTCCCTGAAACCCCCATGTGCAAATGAACAATTATCTTGCACTTCCCAATGGGAAACTTTTTTTTCTCATATAGTGGGTGGGTGAGTGGGGGGAGTCCACCTTCATCATTTACCATGCCCAGAAACTGCCGTACTGTAGATATATATACACATTTAAGTAGAGACACTTCTAAAATGTCTATTTACATGTTTATTATCTTATCATGTGTATTTCTAGGCTGCCTTCTCCCAAAATTTCCAAAACAGATTGTAAAAAGAAAGCAATCACTAGGAAAATAATCAGAGTCTTTAAATACTAACATAAAACAAAATTTAATGAAATTATAAATCTTGATTAAGATACTTTTGAAATAAAATGGTCTTAAATAGCTTGTGAAAGAGCCTGTAAGAAGGCACTTGTCTAATACCTAAGGGTAAGCAGTTCCAAATAGAAGCAGCCTGCCATGAGAGAAATTTCTAAAAATCGCTTGAATCCCATACCCCTAACAGAAAGTATTTAAGCAGAACAAGATCTGATATATGACAAGTTCAATTCAATTTCGATAATTCTACAGTGTAAGTTAAATAACAGCATCACAATGCAAAATTTTATAAATAAAACACAAATTTTTAAAGTCAACTTAACATCTCATGAGAAGCCAATGCAATTGTATTGTAGAGGAAGTTACATTATCTATTTTTTCAAACCAAATATCATCTTAACAGCTATATTCTATAAAAGTTGGATCTTCTGAAGTAGCTTAGCAGAAATATTGTGGTATAATTCATTGCAGTGGTCCGGTGGGAGAGAATTAACATCTGTATTATTAAAGCAAACCAATTAACCCAGAAGGAGTTTGAGATTGGAAAATAGTATGAAACTATGTTTGGGTGGCAGGATGACATTTTCTCACTCCAGGTTTGGCGATGATATGTTGTCAGTGGGGGGTGTAAAGCTTTGAAATGCTTTGCCAGGAGTTCTGCGCTTATGTGCAGTAAGGTTGCATTTCAAGAAAATGTTGAAAACGCAAGTGTTTGTAAATGCTTTCTTATGATGAGATACTGTGTGACATAATTACCTGCAAATGCTTTATTAGATAGATATTTTGGATCTTATAGCAAAGTTTTTACGTATTAAACATGCATATACTGTCTAATATTTATGACTATTATGTAAACCGTAACCTATCCTATCACAGGGCAGTCAGAGACACCTGCCTGCAAACTGCTATAACTCAATAAGTAAAAGTGTTCCTCTTCCAGAGGTCATAAGTTCAAATCCCAACCAGCTCCCCAGCACATATTTTAATTGTGGCATTCTACCTTGATGATCTCACAATGAGGTCACCATTGTGCAGCTGCAAATCTCCATTTGCAATGAAGTGGAAGCCATGCTAAGGCCTGTATCTGGTTTTTTTTCCTGTTTTTAAGCTTTTGCAAATGAAGTTATGTATGCAATCTATATATTTTTGTCATGTGCTTTCTTTGTTTTCAAGAATGAGATAATTGGAGCACTGGATAATTGGAAAAAAAGGGTAGCTTTTTAGCAAGAAAGCTAAAGCTATGTTTTTCATGTGCTGTGCTTCATTTAATGGATCTTTTCCTCTAATTAGCAAATAACATTGCTGTTTGTCCACAAAAATAGGTTTTGCATGCAATATATCTGTTTTGATGTGCTCCGTTTATGTGGTGCCTTATTAAATGTATTTTGAGCTTAATAAAGCAAAAATAAAAACCCAGAGAGTTATTTAGCAGATCGCATTAAGGATATCCAAACTGTGCCTAAGTTCTGGAAGAACGTCCAAAGAGTGCCTAAGTTCCGTCCATAGAACTCGGAGATCTATTTGAAGCCGAAACTAAGCTCAAAAGTAGACCTGGTTTTCATTTGCCTACAATATAGGCATGATATGGATGCCCTAGGTCGCTCAGTGTTATGTAAATGAATCAAAGGATGCCCAAATTGAATCATTGCCCAAACCACACCCATGCCTATTGAGTTAGGTGTGAGTTTTAAACATGGGCGTCCATGAAATTGTGGCTGCGTCTACAAAGTGGCATCTACATCCTTTGGATGCCTAAGTACCAATTATCACTTGTTCAGACCCTTAATTGGCTCATTAACTACTTAGATTGGACGCCTAAAGCATGCCTAACTGTAGGCATGACTTAGGTGCCCTTTATAGAATCAGGGCCATGGGGGGCAATACATATAGTAGGAGAGCTAATATGTTCGATGAAAGATTTCATGAAATAGATAGTCTATTACAGTCCTTAACTAGTGGTTAGCTGTGTACTTGGTTCCATGGTGGCTAATGGGTGTACTGCGGTTCCATGGGTCTATTTCTCTAGGAGTCAAATTGCATTTTAGTCTTATTCAGCGCTGTTGGATGTTGGGATTAGTTGCTGGTAAAGTTTATGGAGTCAAACAGAAAGGTTTTTAGTTCCATGCAAAATGTGAAATAATTAAAATCAGATCTGATGGTTGTTGGGAGGTTGTTTCATGTTTTCACACCAGAGAATGTGAGCATTGAGTGGAATACGTGTTTATACTTGACATGTTTTGTTGTGTGGAGGTTCAACTGTATCCTGTCAAAATTTATTGGTGAGGCAGACAATGCCGAGGAGAATAAGTGAATTAGTGGTGCATAATGCAGGATGTTTTGAATCTTATTCAAGATGAGATGGATTGCCAATATAGTTGTTTGAGGTAGTTAGAGATTGAGTCATATTTTTTTAGTCTGAATATGAGTCTTATTGCTGTGTTTTGTGTGAGCTGCAGTTTGCAGATAAGAGTGATGCTGATACCTGCGTAGATGGAGTTGCAGTAGTCTAATTGAGACAGGTTCATCATTTGTATGAGCAGGGCAAAGTGGTGTTGATGGAAATATGGTCTGATGAGTCTTAGTTGTCTCATAATGAAAAAGGTTTTCCTCTAGAGGTTGGAGATTTGCAGCTCAGGATAGCGTGAATTCCTAGATTTGTTACCTGTTTAGAGAGTGATGCTTACCGGAGCTGTCTGTTATGAGGTATGAAGCCAAAGAATTTTGGGTTTTGGTGCATTTAGTTTTAATTTGTTGGATGTTGCCCATGTTTGTATTTTATCTATGTTGTCTGAGATTTTTTGAGCTGTATCAGATTAGCTGCTAGTTGTTGGGATGATGAGAAGGATGTCATCTGCGTATGCACTGATCGTTGAATTTGATTTTGCCAAGTGAACTCATAAATAGGTTGAATAATTTTGGGGAGAGTGGAGAGCCTTGGGTACTCACAGAAGGCATTCCAGTTGTTGGAGTTGGGGGCCATCTTTCTTGACAAGGTATTCTCTGTTTTTTTGAGAAAATCTGTAAACCAATTTAGTGCAGTACCTGTCACTCCTATTTCGGAGAGTTTCGTTAGGAGAAGGTGGTGATCTACTGAGTCAAAGGCAGCGGAGATGTTGAATTAAGTTGTACAAACATCTTGGGAAAGTGCCCAGACTTGGACATGACATATAGAATCTGGAGGTCACTGCTTTTGATGTTGTAGTCAAGATATTCATTGTGACTGTCCCCTCACTTTGGAATGCTCTCTCTGCCTATCTCTGTCTAGAAGGGTCCTTTGAAAAAATTAAAAACCAGTCTTAAAACCTTCCATGCCAAGATGCTTTTAATTAATCGTCTTTATAGTCTAGCTTTTAAGTGCCTGCTTTGTAACTGGAGAAAATAATAATAATAACAGTTTATATACCGCAATACCGTTAAGTTCTATGCGGTTTACAGAAGATTAGTGGAGTACAAGTTGAGTTGACGTAAAAGTTGAGTTAACTTAAGGGATGTGGGAACAATGGGGAGAAAGGGCAAGAGAGGGGAAGGAGGGAAGTGGGTCAGCTGTCTAGGTATTTCAGGAATAGGTGAGTTTTGAGGCGTTTCCTGAATATCTCATAAGTGGTGGGCAATAGGAGTTGTTCTAGGCTTTACCCCATAGAGCAGCCTGATGTGAGAGAAGATGCTCATGGTGTTTTTTTAGTTTGCATCCTCTAACCGGGGGAGAAATGAAGTGCGAGTGGGAGCTTCTCTTGTGTTTGTTGGCTGAGAAGGAGAATAGGTCAGTGATGTATTTAGGGGTTAGACCGTAGAAAACTTTAAAACAGAGGCAGGCGAACTTAAACTTCCATCATTTCAAGTCTACAGAAATGCTGTTATTACCTGCTCTATCAAAGATTGTATTTCTTCTCCCAATTGGATTTTAATATACGAGGGCTGTTCAAAAAATATCAGACCTTTATTCATAAAAAATACTTGTATTCAGATACAACAGTCTTATACTAATCTCCTTCAAAGTAGTCCCCTTGGCCTGCCACACACTTCTGCCACTGTCTGAAGCAGCGCTGGAACGCCTCTTTTGAGATTGCTCGCAACTGGTCCATCACATTCTGCATGATGTCTTCTCCTGACTGAAATCTGGTCCCTTTCGGGGCATTTTCAGCTTGGGGAAAAACCAAAAGTCGCACGAAGCCATGTCTGGAGAGTAGGGAGCCTGAAGAATCACAGGTGTGTTGTGTTTGACCAGGAAACTCTGTATCAAATGTGAAGAATGGGCAGGTGCATTATTGTGATGGAGCTGCCAATTGCCCGCTGCCCACAGGTCTGGCCGTTTGCATCTCACAGTGTTCCAAAGGTGACACAGAACCTCTTGGTAGTACCCCTTGGTGATTCAATGATCCTGCATCACCAGGGTCCTCACTTCATCAATGATTATTTCATTTCTGGATGTCGAGGGCCAACCAGAGCGTGTTTCACTCTCCACTGATGTGCAGCCTTCTCTGAAGCAGCTTTACCACTCCTTTATCTGTGTGGTGCCCATTACTTTGTAATCGTCAAGCTTTACACAAAATTTAATGTAGTAGCGTTGTTCAACTTTTTCTGTCATTTTGTAAAAAATGAAAATTGGACAGCACTCACTTACACTTCCTCACTCATTGGCGGTCTGCCGGCGACTGACAGCTTCTGTAGGCGGGAAAAAATTCAAGCATGCGCATTAGGGTCACCTACATAAGTGCATCAAACCACGCCTCCCTAGCTTTATTTGTTTATGCAATAAAAATTAAGGTCTGATTCTTTTTGAACAGCCCTCATACTGTATTTTAATGTTATTAAACTGCACTGAAAAGCTCTAAAAAGGTGGTATATCAAATATGAAAAGACCTGAACCTGAATCTGGAAGAAGTATATCTCCAGGCAATTTTATCAGAGCCTAAAAGGGTGTGTAAAATGCTATTACACATGTGCATGTCATTTATAAAATTATATTCTAAATTTACATTTAAATAGATTGGCTTTTCAAGAGAGCTTAGTAAGTTCTTTCATATCTTACACAGTGTATTATAAATGAGAGACTTGGTAAGGGATATAATTTAGGGACCCTTATAGTAACTTGCAGTAAGGTTTTACAGTTGGATAATTCTGTAAAAGTGGTCCTATTTATAGACAACAAAGAAGCCACCTATTTGGAGCCTTGTATGTTTTAGGTTTGACCATCTACACCGGCTATAGAATTGGTGTAAACTCTTGTGCTTAGATGGCTAAAAAAAATAAATTACCTGAGTTTGTCCATCAAGCCCCTTCTTTTCCCTTGTTTAAAGCAGACTGAAAACCCTTTAGTTTTCAATCCTTAACCCTCCTCCTCTGCCCTCCAACCCAGCCAGCTGATTAACCGTTCCCCTTAACTTTATACATGATATCCTGTCTTGCCTGTTTAGATTGTAAGCTCTTTTGAGCAGGGACTGTTTTCTTACTCTTTGTGACTCTGTACAGCGCTGCATGTGTCTGGTAGTGCTATAGAAATAATTAATAATAGTAGTAGTAGTACATTTTAGTATTCTCCGATTTACCCTTGTAACTGTGCTCTCTGCCCTTATTTGCCCAGACTCTGTCTACATGTGCACCTAGGGTTATCATATGGCTCCAGAAAAAAAGAGGATGGATTGAGACATCCGGGTTTAACTTTCATTATTTTCAATCTGTCTTTCTTCTTTTCAACTTGAGCTTCAGCCCGACTCCCTTGATTTTCCGCTCCTCATTCTTGCTCGGCCCGATTACTTCAGGGTTCCTGCTCCCGAGGAAGGAGGCTGGAACCTCCGAAACGGACTTCCGTAGAGCTATTGATTTTTCAGGATGAATGATGGATAATTACAGACATCTATTTTGTGCATTTGGAGATAAGTAACCCTAATTTTGTATTTATTGTTGGGTGTTTTTTCACTCTAAATGAATTGTCATCTATGATCAAGGGGAGAAATTTGGTTGGACAGTTGATCCTCCAGTTTGATTGTGAACATTAGCGTACTCATTGCAGTCAGAGCACACTGGGAAGCACTTTATTATATACACGATTGATTTCAGAGTGTGATTTTTCACTATTTTATAATTTATTACACTGAGCACACCAGGTCCAGGGATGTTACACGCTTATTAACCCCTTTGGGTTAACACAGCTAACAACTTTTGAGAACAGGCTTGTCCTGTCGGGTAAGTTGTGTAAACTGAGGATCTGGTTCACATATTATAAAAATATTTGGGATTTGAATACATATGTTGTTGAAGTGTGGCAATTCCTAGTGTACTCTTTAATACAAGGAAGGATTTTTGTTTAAACCATCTTTTGATTTTTCTTTCTTATACGGGTCTCTTAATTTCGAAAGCTTCTTTTTCAGGAACCATATGGTAACCCTATGTGTGCCCACCTTTAAACTACATGTCATTGCATTTAGGTGCCATTTTGTAGAATGGCATGTGGATAGAATATTGGCATTGATGCACATTTGTGCTGGTATTATTCTATTCATTTATGTGCATTCTGTACATAATTACACCCTGCATGAACAGGTAACTGCAAAACTTTTAACAAGGGTGCGTCCAGAATTGTCCCATACAGTTTACTTAGGAACAGCATGCTTACCAAGCATTAACATCATTGCTCATAATGCGACACCTTTAGCCACTGGAGTGGCATTAACTGTTCTGCATTATCTGCCATGTTAGTGTGCAGTAACTACCTCTGTGTTAACTGCAAGATGTAGTTGTACCCATTCTCCCTATTCCATGTTAGGAAGTTAATGTGTGAATTGGCACAGTGGCTTGATACTACTACTAATTGTGCTACCAGATGTATGCAGTGCTGTACAGAGTCACGAAGGGGACAGTCCCTACTCGAATGAGCTCACAATCGAAACAATCCAGGCAGACAAACAGGATGCTGGGTAGGGGTTACAGTTAACGTGTGATGGTTAAACTGCTGGCTAGGCTGCTGAGCCAGAGGGCAGTGGGGAGTAGGGTTATGAAATGAAGGCTATCTGAAAAATGTGGGTTTTCAGCCTACTTTCGAACAATGTATACTAAATTTTGAGCGCCATCTATTGAATCTGGAGTGCTATGTCCTTCCCTAAAGCACAAGCTGGATTGGTTTATTAAATAAAAGTACATGGCTCTCTGGCCATTGGTGATAATTCATCTGCTATCTAAAAGCAATGCATTGAAAGTTAGGATATGACTTTTTTCCTTTTTAAAGTGCATACTCCTAAGGATAATGGTAATATTCAGCTCCAATCTGTATAGCTATGTGATGCAAGTTAGGACAGCTTTTTGATGTCGTAAATTAAATGCATAGCTCACTGGATAATAGTTCAATATCATTATCAGTAGAGTTAGATGGAATGCCCATAATCTGTCCTTGCATTATACTGATGGTTCTGAGGCAGTCTGTCAGATTTTTCTGCAGCACTGTCCCTAAGGTGCCACTGAAAAGGGGAGATTAGGTACCTATCTTGATAATCTTTTTTTCTAGTAAATAGGTACTTTGTTGATAGCATAGTAATTCTTTTAACTGCTTAGCACACTGTATCGCAAGCTGTTGGCACACTAAACCCTGTGCCACGGCTGGAGGGCATCCGGAAATGCATGGACATCAACGCAATGATGTCACGTTCACATCTGCACATGTGCGAAGGTCCTCCAGACGGGGCCCTCAGCCGCTGGTGGGCGGGGGGGTGCCACAAAAAGAGAGGCACCAGCTGACTGCCTATAGAACGTGCCTCTTGCCACACAAGTTTGCGATACATTGGCTTAGCAGATAGGAGCCACTTTGTAATTAGGTAAAGGCACACAGGATCTCATCTCTACCTTCAAAATAATTTGTATGGAAAAGGCATGAAATGGGGTAGTTGGATGATGTATCCTTCCATATAAGCATGTATACATTAAAGTTTGAAATGTCAATAAAGATTTACAAAAAAAAAAAATAAGCCTTAAGTTCCAATGCTAATTCATCAGCGTCCCTTCCTTCACCTCAAACATATACAGATAGACATCTTAAAAATCAGTAAATAACTATGTGCCAGTATGCACAACATTTTCATAATTTATCCCTAAAATAATGAAAATTCTTGTAATGAAATTAGTATGTGCAGTAAACAATGATCTACCACATGTAGATTGGAAGTATAATGCTAGCCTGGGTTAAATGCAGGTTGTAATGTAATTTACTCCAAAAAGGTATCGCTCATTATGAAAATAATTGCTTCCTTTAACTCAGTTTAGCACAGTTATAAAACACTGTACATCATGCTATTTTAATTAGCCAATTAACCTATATTGCTGTTGTGAGAGAGAGAGAAGCATAGAACACATTCATTTCTAATTTTTCGTAGTGACAGGTGTAGCTAAGAAGGACATCATAACAAAAAGGTCTCTTCTTCGACCAGAGAATCCTATACAGGTAGCTACAGAAGGTCATCTTCTCTCTGCTGACTATGCACAACTAATATAAAGGACCATTAAATCTGTTGGAGGGAAAACAGCATGGACACATGTATATTTACTCCACTGATCTCACCTCTACCTCCTAGGATGCATTTTCCTAAGGGTAGAATGCTTATGCCCTTGGCTTCTTTTCCAGGCCTTGAGTGTTGCCAACAGGTAAAGTTTTCAGGCTATCCCTAATGAATTATGTATAAAAGAAATTTGCATAAATAGAAATGGTAAGCTGTTGAGAACTGGGATGAACTGAAGTACAGCAAGATGCATATGCATGGAATCTTGGCATGTGCACTTATTCCAATGTGTGTGTAAAAAAAAAAAAAAAAAAAAAGTAGGCACTGATGGGAATGTATTACATATGCAAATGCCCTTCTGTGTGCATGAAATATGCAGAAAATTGCAGCCTTTGTTTTCCATGAGAAAATTATGATGCATTTTCTCTTCATTTGAAGTTAAGGCACAGATTTTGGTAGGGTAATAAAAGTGAACTCTTTAAAGTAGAGTTGTTTATCGGTTAACAAGTGCTAACATTGTTAGCTTGTGCCGTTAGTAAATAATAAAGCCATGAGAAAGGTGGCCTTAGTGTGCTGCTTACACTTATCTCTCCTGTGTGCAAAGACCACGTGTGCCTTGGCTGGAAAATGCCACATTTTCCCATTTTCTGAATTAATGGTCATGTGATAATTTTGCCTTTGGCATGCAGCCATTAATAAAGTTACTACGTGAGCCTCTACTGCCACTTATTTTATAGGTAGCAAAGGCCCACATGTTAACCTTATGCTAATCAATTAGCAGGTATCAATGCCTCATACACTGATTAGAGAATGGGACTTGATATACCGCTTTTTCTGTGTAGTTATAATCAAAGCACTTTACATATTTTAGACAGGTACTTATTTTGTACCTGGGGCAATGAAATGTTAAGTGACTGTCACAAGAAGCTGCAGTGAAAATTGAACTTATAACCTTAGGGTGCTGAGGCAGATGTAATAACCACTAGGTAACTCCTCCACTGATATTCCCACTCTCCATCCCCAAACATGCCTCCTTTGTGAAAAATAGAAAATATTTTTAACTGCACAGTGTAAGCACACAAATAGGCACATTTACCATGGGCTGCCAGCATATGGCCCATAGTAAGCCTTTTTAATGTGATGTAATGGTGTGTGTTACCACTTACCGCAGTTTAGTAAAAGGACTCCAAATTGTCTAAAAAAAATAAAAAAATAAAAAAATAAGCTGAAAAGTTATGTTTTTTGGGAGCATGAATTATGAACCCTTTTTGCTAAAATTTGGTAAGCATTGCACTTATTGTACATTAACCATTAAAATTCTATATGGTAAGTGCAAAGCCTGTGTGATAAATGCAGCAGGCAAGCCATGCATTTGGCCTGCATTTATCACACAGGACAGACAACCCATGGGCTCCGCAATACATGCAGTGGTAGATAGTATGGGAATACATACTCTATCTTCCGCCACAGGGGGCTCTATTATTTTCTCTTTTGTTTAATCTCTACATTACACCTGTCCTGGATATAGCCCATAAACACCAAATCCAGATTCACTCCTTTGCTGATGACATCAAACTTGATCTTCCACTAGGAGAGAACCGCGACTCCCAGATTACAAAACTTCATAACTGTCTCTCGGAAATCAAAAACTGCATGTCCACTAACAAACTGCAATTAAACACCTCCAAAAACTCCTTTGGGTCCGCAAAGAGCACTGCACCTACACCCACCCTTCTCTTTTCTGGGAATCAACCACAAAAGATCAAGCATGCAGTTTAGGGATATTTATTGACTCTAACCTATCACTTTCTAACTATCTCTCTCAAGTGGTCTCTTCATTCTACTATCTGGCAACTCCAGAAAATAAGAAACTATTCCTCCAAACCTGACTTTACCTAACTTCTCTATGTCTTCGTCCTCTCCCACATGGACTACTGCAATGCACTATTCAACGGACTGACAGCTAAAAATCTTCAGCGTTTCCAGTGTGTACAAAATGCAGCAATTAGACTTCAACATGACACACTGCTACATATCTGCTAAACTTCCACCTTATCTCCTGAATATCTGCTCCCAGGAGAAAACATGTCTACACTTACCCCCTAGTTGATACATTTCTGTTGAATTTGAAAAATTTAATTCTTCCAAACAGGAATGTGTATCGATTTATACAGGTGCAAAACATATTGGTCCAATTATTGGAAAGACAATTGGGCTGATCTCGCTATATCATCCATAATAGATATTGTGGTATCCTTCTAAGGCATATATTGAAAGTGGAATCTGTTACCATCTTGCTGTTTCAAAACACAACTACTTAGGTGATTTATTAGTGGAAGAGTTATTACACCAATGTTCATTTTGCCTCATCAGTAATGAGATATGATAGTCATATAAGCTGGGTAAATTAATACCTCCATTAATTTTAGAACATTTAGTGGGGTGTTAATACACAGAGAGGATTTTATCTATGTGATTTGATGTTTCTTGTTGAGTAGTATACAGTTAGTAAAATAATTGAAATTTGCAAACAATGTCATCATTATCATCTTTAATAGCTGAGGTATTTTCTTCCAACCTGAGATTTTAAATATTTAGCTAATAAAGTGACCACTTTTATTATTTTTTGCATAATAAGTAGCAGACTGCATAAATAAAGAATTACCAGCTTTTTCATTTAGTAAGGAATTATATTCAAATCTCAATTTTTTTTAAAAAAATTGTATATGTATGCATATCAGATGGCTGTTCCTGATGAGATTTCTCTAGTGATTTGATATTATTTTCCAATTGTTCAATATTTGCATTGAGTTCCTTCCTATGTTTAACTGAATAATTTATTATAATTCCCCTAATGAAAGCTTTAAATGCATACCATCTGCTTATCCAATCTGTATCTTCTAGAGTATTAAATTTAAAGTATTCAGTAATAGCATGATAGATAAGTATCTGAAAAGCCTCATGATTAAGCAAGCTAGCATAGAGGTCTGTTTTGAGAGACTAAATTAACTTGCAATGTTAGTGAAATTGTGGCATGGTCTGACAGAGATATATGCCCTATGTCAGATGCTACTGCTTTAGAGACTAATATATTGCTAATGAGAAAGTAATCATTGCATGAGTTTGATATGTGTGGAGCAGAAAAGAAGGTAAAATCCTGTTCAGAAAGGTGCAAGGCCCTCCAAATATCACAGTTTTAACTGAGTAATAACATCATGTATAAACCATCCAAGCTTTAGTTTTTTTTTTAAATGGAAAGGTGAATTTTCTATCACAGTTAGGATTTAATAAGAGATTAAAATTGCCTGCAATAGCACAAGGTATATTGCCATCTTCAATAATTAAGTCAGCTATAATGCAAAAAAATTCAGGGTCATCTATATTTGGTGCATTATTATTGATCATAATTAATTTATTTCTTATGAATTCTTATCTTAACCCATCTACCCTGGAAGTTATGGCTTTAGGATAATAAAGTGAGGTTCAAGCTTTTTTCATCAGAATGACTATTCTGGGGTTTTTTTTTTCCCCCTATCTGCGGGTGATATAATAGGCGGAAGGGCCCATTTTGTTTATAATTTCCTGGATTTGACAGTATTTAAATGTGTTTCCTGAAATAAAATATCTGGCTTATTCTTAGATGGTCAAGGATTTTCTTCATTTTAATAGGGTTATTAAACCTTTTCACATTATGTATGTAGTGAAAGGTCATATTTGGTTAACTGAGAATATTGGAGAGTGAAATTTACAGTACATAGTGAAGACATATACACCTGAGAATGATCAAAGCAATGTTCATGCTTAACAATAACATTACGCGGAAAAATAACAAGCACAGTGTAAAATCTATGGGTTTGCTGAGCACTGAGAATAGCATCTCCAGACAAAGCTCCTATAGTTAGTGTAAATAATATTCTTGTAGTAAACAGCAGCTCTAAGCAAAAAAAAAAGTACAAAACCAAGCACATGAATAGTTGAATCCTCCTGATTATGACAGTTATCTCATGTACATATCTGGAAGAACTTTCCACAAGAAACAATTATCGCACAGTTAAGAATAGTCAAATAATGGTCTGAAGGAGATGGAAAACATAGTAGGGAAATCCACTATTCAAACCCAGAAACTTTTCATACCATCACAAGATTATTCTCTATCAGTTGTGCTGGGTATGATTTCTTAGAGATATATAGCAAGGGCATTTGGATCTACAAAGTCTCTGGTGCTGCTGTTATAGGTAACACAGAATCTTGCTGGATACAGCAATCTGAATCTGGCTATTTCTTTCAATTTTGGTCGATTAGGCTAAATATTGATTGTGAATATTTATAGTATTTTTATTTAAATCAGGCAAGAATTGAATTGTGTTACCTTCATATTTGATCGGTGCTTGAAGACGTGCTTTTCCTATGATTTCTACCACTTGCTTGTATCGAATACGATAGACTTTGGAAATTTATCGTGTGCCATGCAGTGTGAAGGCACGTGGTGAACTTTCTCAATTTCAAAGTCTTTTTTGAAATTTAATCATTTGGTGTGAACTTTTCCAGAAAATTGACCATGTTTTGCCCTTCGATGCTTTCTGGAAAGCTGATTATTCTAATATTGTTTCATCTCGATCTGTTGTTGAGATCTTCGAGATGTTTCTCAAGCAAATTCAGACTTTTCAGCTATATCTGAATGCCCTTAATATTCTCTTCAGAAGCTCCAATTTTATTTTCCAGTACTTGGAATTTTGTTTTTAACTGTGTAAACTCATTTTTAAGAGTTGTAAGGTCCTCCTTAATGTCGCCAATATTTTTCTTGGTCTCAGATAAAAGAACTTTCAAGGCCCTAATTTCTTCTGGTATAACTGCAGGCCCCATCCTCTGCCTTTTCGTTCTCTGATTTATGAGGATAGTTAGGTTCAGTTTGATACTATTTTCCAGATTTGTTGGTCGACATTGTAGAAAATCAACTAATTTCACTGAATATGTTGAAGAAAGGTATTCATTAATGATGATAGCTGCTGTTTAATATAGGAGTCTTGAGGAACACAAATCTTATACAGCCATCCTGTGGGCTGCTCAACAGTGTTCCCCTCCCCACACCTTGAATGTATCTTCTGAGCATTGGCACTTAAGAGAAATTAAAAAGGAAGTTAGACATACCATATGAACATTTACACAGGAGTAAGAGAACTGCAAATTGCAAATAAAATTTTGATGCAAGCTGTGAGGGACAAATAGTTAACACATCCACATTGCTCTGTGGAAAGAAAAGCTAGACTGAGCTGGAGGGTAGGAAGGCATGCACATGTGCAGTACCCCTCTTCCAAAAACTTCTAGAAGCATGTTGGAAACTGTTTGCTTTTCTGAGCTCTGTTATATGATGTCACCCATCAGTGAAAATATTATCATCCTACTGTCCTTGGAGAATTTCAGATTGTTTTGTTTTAAGTGATTAGAGTCTATGAGAACTCTCTAGTTTGAAAGATTTTCTACTGTATGATACATTTAGCTTTATGAGCTAATTTGTAATAGCAACTCTCACACATCTGAAAGCCATTAAACCATGCAGCAGCATATCATCTTTTCAGTTCTAATCCCTTGATTGACTCAAAGCAAGTTTCATCATTGCTTACTTAGTTAAACTTTCCATTAATGGAAAAATGTTAAGCTTGCATTCCTAAGTAAATAATAATAATAATTAAGAATGTAAACTTGTTTTACAGTGACTATAAAATAAACAAATTGTGCTTAATTTTATTCTTTGTGTCCTTCAACATACAGTAATGAAGTTCAGCCGAAGATTCCTCCTTGTTCATTGTGTCCATAAGAATTGTGTGTGTGTGTATAGATGGTATATATTGTCTTCTTGTACCGTTCTTTTCAGAATTATTAGCATTCTGAGGCAAAATGCAGTGACTTCCCTGAACAGTGTGTTGAACATTTTCCTACTCTGAAATATTTACAGTATATTTGTGCACTCATAAAATGCTAAAGCTGAGTTTTTGCCTGTTTTCACTTATGATTTCTATTAGTATGATGAAGTGTGATTGGAAAAAAAGGCAAGAGAAAACATACATCCAGATGTAATTTCTAAGCAAGTTAAGTTTAATATTTCTTGGCATTTAATAATAACTTTGAAAGCTGATGATAAAGCTTTATTGAAGTCTCTATTTATACAACTGCCTGGTTAATAACAGCACTGAATGCCCCTTTATAAAAGGCAGGTCGGGTGGTACGGGGTGGTGTTTGGGAGGAGCCAGAAGTTAAGCAGGTGCTGGCAATATTCAGTGCCAGGACTTGCATAGCCAGGGCCAGATTAAAGGATAGGCAAAGTAGGCACATGCCTAGGGCCTGAAATTGTGAGGAAGGCCCACTAACTGTCATCTTTCCAAATTTTTTTTTTTAAATGGCCATGACAGCACGTTCGGGTCGCCCGCCCCTCCCGATGACAGCAAGATTGGGCCCCATCCCGGCATTGACAGAAAGATGAGCTACAGCACCTGCAAGTGGTGCTCAGCCCAAAGCTTCCCTCTGAACTGCCCAGGCAGAAACAGGAAGCTGCGTCAGAGGGAAGCTTTGGGCTGAGCACTGCTTGCAGGTGCTGTGGCTGATCTTGCTGCCCGCTGGCTGTATGAGCATTCTTTGCCGTGCCACGTCTATGAGATGGAAGCGGGAGCCTCCGCAGAAGGTGAGCGTAAGTGCCATGGGAGAGTTGGCTCCAGGCGCTGGGATGCGTGAAGAGAGGAGTTCCCGGGGGGAGAGGGGTGTTTACTGCAGGTGTTGGGTACAGTGGGGAAGGAGGAATAGGAGTAGCTGGTGGCGCGATAGGGTACCACAAACTGCAGCCCCTCCGAGGAGTCTATAGATGGGGGTGCAGGGCCTGGACGCAGTGGGGAAGAAGGAGATGGAGAGGAGTGCATCATTTTTATTAAGATTGTTCCAATCTTAATAAGATCATCTTACCTTATTACACTATTAAAATCTATGACTTATGTATTATATGTATTAGATTAATGTCAACATGAACTGGAACTTCCAAATAATATGTACAGTATATTAGCCAGTTGGAGGGTAATTTTCAAAACCCTTTCAGTGCATAAAGCAGTATAATAACATAGCATCATAGTAAATGATGACAAAAGATATGAACAGTCCGTCCAGTCTGCCCAACCGTCACATTCATGATTAAATTGTCTTCTAAATACCTCTTAACTATCCCATGCTTCTGGGGACAATTACACTTTGGATCTCTCTCCTTTAATTGTGGACTATATAGCACTTAGGGCCCCTTTTACAAAGCTGTGCTAGCAAGCCCCAGTTGGCAAATGTGGCGCAGCTCATAAGAACTGACTGTGCTATGTCATATTTGCCACGTGGGAATCGCTACCATAGCTTTGTAAAAGGGACACTTAATTTTCTTCTTGATTTAATTCTTTTTTCCCCCTTTGATTACTAGTTTTGCTTAATGTGCTTTATACTCAAGTGGCCTACTGGTTAGAGAAGCAGTTTCAGCACCCTGAGGTTGTGAGTTCAATTCCTACTGCAGCTCCTTGTGACTCTGAGCAAGTCACTTAACACTTCATTGCTTCAGGTAGAAAATAAGTACCTGCCAAAAATATATAAACTGCTTTGTGTAGCCACACAGAAAAAGCAGTATATCAAGTTCGATCTCCTTTAACCTTTAGAAATACCAAGGAAGTTTCAAGTTTATTTAAAATTTATTATACTGCCCACTTGAACCTTCTGGGCGGTGTACAAAAATGCCATAACAATATGCCAATTAAAAATGTAATATAAACAAAAACAAACCGAGGGAAAAGACAATTTATTGGGTGATAAATGAGATGGACAAGCTAATCTAGAGCTGAGAAGCTTGCCATGGTTTTAGGAGGCCAAACAGTAAACAAAATATAGGCCCACTTTTATAAAGCCGCGTTAGGGTTTTTTATTGCTGGCTGCTAGGGTAAAAGCTCTGACTCAAAGAAATCCTATGAGTGTTTCTACTACTACTATTTATTATTTCTATAGTGCTGAAAAGGCATACATAGCGCAGTACATTTTAGCATACAATAGATGGTGTTGAAGCTTTTACCGCAGTGGCCGGTGACTTAAAAAAAACCCTATTATTTCTATAAATTTTTTCTATAAATAAAAACCTATTTATTATTTCTATAAAACTATTTATTATTTCTATAGCACTGAAAAGGCGAACGTAGCGCTGTACATTTTAACATACAAGACAGTGTTGAAGCTTTTACCGCAGCAGCCGGTGATTAAAAAAAAAAACCCTTGTCCCCCTTTTATCAACCCTAATGCGGCTTGATAAAGGGGGCCATAATTAGTACAGAAAAAAAAACAGAATTCCTATCTAGAAGTAGAACTGGCACACTCCAGTTTTGTCATGTCTGATTTAGTTTACCCTCTTTGCTTCTTTCCTTTGTACTAAATATTTTGTAAGATGTCTATTGCAGCATCCTTATTCATTTTCTAACGATTTTCATTTTTTCTTGCTGTCAGTTCCCCCTGTTTTATTCTTTACAACTAGGGATGAGCTATTAACGTGATTAACACATTAATTGGTTAATATATATATTTTAAAAAATTAACAGAATTAATGCGGTCAGGCCTACCTTCCTTCATAGTCATGGCATTCTTCATCTGATTGATATCACTTCTCATGTGCTCCACTGGAAGTGAAGTCAGGCAGAAGACGATGTTGGAGGAATGTTGACTTAGAATTGCTTCCCTGCCATTGCTGCTCCCAAACCGGAGAGCCACCCTTGCCGCCACTTCCCTCCCTGGAGAGCTGTATTGCTGCCACTACTCACCTCCCCTGGAGAGCCTCTCTTTCTGCCACTGCTCTCTTAGAAGAGTGACCTTGCTGCTGCCCGCAACTTGCCTGCACTTGTGGCTGCCTCAGCTGCAGTACACTCCCTCCCTCTAACCTTTCATAGCCTTCCGGCAGTGTTAGCAATTAAAGCAGAGCACTGCTAGCAGGCTAGCCGATTTCAGTCTCTCATGGTCTCTTCGGTCCCTGCTTCACTGGAACAGGAAGTTACATCAGGTGCAGCAGGGACTGAAGAGACAGCAAGAGACTGGAGCCAGCTAACCTCTTGGCAGTGCTCTTCTTTAATCACTAGCATTTCTGGCAGGCTATAAAAGGTTAGAGGG
Organism: Geotrypetes seraphini; assembly: GCF_902459505.1. Classification (NCBI taxonomy): domain Eukaryota; kingdom Metazoa; phylum Chordata; class Amphibia; order Gymnophiona; family Dermophiidae; genus Geotrypetes; species Geotrypetes seraphini. The sequence continues at coordinate 184,056,661 of NC_047088.1, read as the reverse complement.
AGGGAAGAAGGGGCGAGAGAGAACCGACCATGGTGGGAGGGAAAGAGGAAGGAGAGAGACCCGACCATGGTGGGGGGAGGAGGAGAGAGAGAGCAATACCTGACCAGGGGAGAGAAGGAGGGAGAAGGCAGAAGCACAGGAAGATTTGCATGGAGAAAGAAGTGTAGATGGGGGAGTAGGGTGATGTTTGAGAGGGCCAGATTCTGGAAATAGAGATGGAAAAAATGAGAGAAATGGTGAGCACGGAGCGGTGAGAAGAGAAAGGAAAGGGAAGAGAGGGTACCCATAGAAGGGAACAGAAAATAAGGGGAGGGAGATGATGGGGCCATGAATAGAAGAGAAGAGACAGAAACAAGACAGATTTAAAAAGGAGAAAGAAAAATGAAAGAAATGTTAATCGTGAAAAATGAATATAGGGCAGTAATTAGAGAAGAGAAAAAAAGAGTGAATAGGCAGATAACATGTTGAGAAGCAGAACCAGAGATGTGGAATGAGATGATTAGAAAGATAAAATCACCAGACAACAAAGGTAAGATAAATGATTTTCTTTTTAGTAAGGGAGGTAATAGGATTTGATATACTGCCTTTCTATGGGGCAATTGAATTGAAATGTGTCGGTTTTGAGAATTTACATCTGCTATGCTTGTACATATTGCACTCTACAGGAGGAAATGTAAGGGAGGCTCTTTATGAATTTAATTACACAATTAAAAAACTTAATCATGTGATTAAAGTTTTTAATCGATGTACAGCCCTATTTCAATTCAGTGGAAGGTAGGCTTTCTAAACCGCTTCTGAATAATTGTTTTCATCTGGGGGGAAAATACCTCTCTGAAAATGTTAAAGAATGGTATGGAATTTAGCATGTGGGAAAATGGGTAAAAAGACCCATCTTGTTTGAAAATGAGTCAAATTGAAGCAGAGGTTCCAGAGAAATAAGCCCCTCCCCTCCAAAAAAAGAAGAGCCAATGCATTCTATGGGAGGAGTTCAGCTTCTGTAGCATAGAAACGATATACAGTGAAAAATAGCAGTTTAAAAATTGCTCCTTTGAAATTGTTTTCACTATTCTCTACTCTCCCAACTCCCAAAGACTAATCCCGTGCAACTTCCCCACCATCCCAGATACCCCCACACATTCAGAGCACACACATGTCGCAGCATGGGATTACAAATAATTCCCTACATGTTATGTTCTGCTTTTTAATTAATTCAGATATTTCATTTTCTTTGTTATATCTACTCTGAAACGTTCTGACTGAATTACACTGCTTGCTTATTACTCACTACGTGTACTGCCAGCTAATATCTGTTGTCATGGATAGGGCTAGATTAAGGCATTAGCTAACTCAGCTATACTGAGGATACAGAAGATTAGTCATAACAACTGTCTAGCTTTTTTCATTTTTATTTTTTAGTTATTCTACTGATTTGCATATTCCTATCCAGAAATCAAAAGGATGGCTAATGTGTCTGGATAGTATTAGACATTTTTAAACTCTGTGCAATTCTAATCTCCGTGTGCGTGAACCTGTCCTGCTTGTTTCCAGAGTAACTAGCTGCAGACAATGTGGGTAGTAGGATCTAGCCAATGAGATGGCTATGATATTAATGCAATAGATGTGAACATTTTCAAAAGAAAAGAAAGTTGTAGAACTAGGTGACATGATATGAAGCTGCAAGGAGGAAGACTCAGGAAAAGCATTAGGAAACTTTTTTAACAGAAAATGTGCTAGATGACTGGAATGACCAACTGGATAAGGTGTTGGAGAGAAAAAGAGCGAAGCTTCTATTTGCTGGTATCGATACTTACATGTAGACATTTTGATTTTACAATTTCCATATTAGCCCCTGAATTTTATAAAAGTCACTCACAATTGGGCACAGTTCCCAGATCAGCACCCAAAATAATGTGTTAATGATTTAATTATTGGGGCTAACAAGAACTTAATTGGCACTAATTATGATTTGGGTGGTGTTCTGGCTATATGCTATTCTGTAACAAATAGCATCTAAATTGGATCGTGTCTAACTTAAAAGGGGGGCATGGCCGTGGGATGGGCATTAGCAGGTCAGGAACATTCCCAAAAGATGCACACAGTGGTACAGCTTACTGTTCTAAAGGACTGTTGGGTTTGTTTTTGTGTTAATTTTTCTTTAATTTCTTTTTGCTTCATTTTTCTATTTTGCTTGATTGTAAATTATACATTCATTTTGTGACACCATTTACAGAATCTGGCCCTAAGCAGTGCTGATTCCACATGTAGATGCCCCATTTTGCAACCTACTTTGGTAAATGTTCCTAGTTTAGAAATGAAGCCACAGTATTAACTTGATTTCATTTTGAAGATAGACAATAAACTATATAGGATTAAGAAGAATGATCCCTTTAACCCATCATGTAAAGCCATGGCTGAAAACAATATTGTTTTCACATCTATGTGTGCGCTTTTAACTGTTTAAAAAATCCGGTGTGGAAATTTTCCCATATGCATGTTTTCCCTTTGTAAATGAGGAATACTAGTGCCCAAGCCATGCCCCTGTGAAATCTCTGTGGTGTGGATCTCATTTATGCAAATAGTGGCTTTCTGAAATTAGTATGCAATTTAAACATGCAAATGTTTCTATTTACACGAGGATGTTTCTAAAATGATGATCTAAATGTACTAAACATGTCTCGTGAAATGCTTGCTTTTGAAAAGTATCCAAAATGGAAAAACATGGAAAAAAGTCTCCATCTGACAGGGTCATTATTTCGTCAAGGACAAATTTACAGTGTCCTGATGCAGTGGAGCACAAAATGAAGTCCTAATTGGATGGATTTTTTTTTAACCTAATTGCTGATACTCACTTTCCAAAGTGCCTTCAAGCATAAATTGTTTTAAACATTGGCATTGCTTTCAGTGTCAAATGAGACACACACATTTCTCCAGTCCCATGAAACCTCTCCTGTCTCTAAGGATTTATTGAACAAATCTTTAAGAGGGCTTGCCAGAATCTTTCGGAGCTCCCTCAAAATCCTGGAATGGATCCTGTATGGTCTCATAGCTTTGTCCACCTTCAATTTTTCAAGTTGTTCATAAACATTTTCTTCCATGAATGGTGCGGTATCCACTCCATCTGTCCATGCAAAATCAGCAGGAGGGATATCCACTCCATCCTGGTGCTGCCCCTCCCCCCATTGCAATCAGCAGGAGGGATGCCAACTCCCTCCTACCAATACCCCCTTCCCGTTGAAGACCAGAAGGAGGGATGCCCACTCCTTCGTTCTGATACCTCCACCTGCACCCGAAACGGCAACTTGATCCACTCCAAGTGCTTCCCAGGAAGCACCAGGAAGGAAGCCTATGGGAGGTTCCTTAGGTATCTGAGTTAATCAGGGTCTTAGGCCCCTCCCCGGTGCAACCCAAAATGCACCGGGAAGGCCTGCCATTTTGAAGAGGCTGGCCTGCCTGCCGACAGGAGGGAATAAACATCCTTTTGGCCAGACTTTCACCCAAAAGGTTCAGGGGGTGTTGCCACTTTGAGGGGTGTCGCCAGGAGGGAGTGGAAATCCCTCCAGCCAGTCTTCAACCGGGGGAGATGGGGGTGTCAGCGGTAGGAGAAAGTGGCTATTCCTCCTGCCAATTTTGTGATACATGTCAGTGGTCCTCTGCCACAGGCGGCTCAGCTAAATGTGGTAGGGATATCCCCGAAGCTGTGACTTTATGAAGGCCTGCCAGCTCAGCTGATTGGGGATTCCCTTGCGTGATCAGCTGATGGGAAGGGATCGCTCAATCAGGCAGGTGCGATTCTTTAACTGGCGCAGGTTAGAGAATCGGGGAGGGGGGGGAGGCATTTGTTTTTAAAAACAGACACGATTCTGTATAGGATGCTGGTGTGCAATTCTCGACCACTTCTTAAGCAGCTGCTTAGACCGGTGTCTTATACAGAATCAGCCCATGAGAGTGTATGAAGTAAAAGTATTTCAGCAATGCAGGGTATGTTTGGATGGGGGTGGGGCCAGCACTTTAATGGACTGGCAATGCATACATGTCAACAGAGTATGTATGCATTGCCTTCTGCATGCATAATTTGTATGTAGAAGGCAATGCATACATTCAGAAGGCAATGCATACATGCCTCTAACACCCCCCCCCCTTATGGGGGGGGTTTACTATTGTGGACATCGGGTGCCAGATACACATTTCACCATAATCTCCTTATAGTGTATAGTGAGCCCTCCAAAACCTACTATACCCATGTGTCTACCATTCTAATAGCCCTTATGGATGCAAGTATCACCTTTATTCAAGTTTCAAGTTCAAGTTTCAAGTTTATTTAACTCTTGATATATCGCCTATTTAAATATTCTAAGCGATGTACATAATATCATAAAATATGATAGTACAGTACAGTAGGTTTTGAATGTGTTTTGGTAGCCTTACACTTACACTTTCCACCATAAATGTGGTAGGTAGGGTGTGATATGGGCCTGTATCCCCCCTCTCTTTGGTTCAATACACTGCCCACCAGGCTACTCCACATACCTGCTTTCTGCTTTACTAGGATTTCCCATAATATTTACAACTGTCATAGAGGCTGGTTTGTACTGTTTCACATCTTTGGGGGTGTGTGGGTGGGAGGGTGTCAGTGACTATTGGGGGAGTCTGAGGGGGTCATGCCTTCATGCATACAGGGATCATCTGGTCAGTTTGGATATCTTTTTGGTCCTTATGCACTTTTAAAACAGGCTTAACTCTGAATGTCTAAATGATGCCCTGGATGGCTTCAAAAAGGTTTGATTATCCCTGCAAGATATCCAAGTCCTAAAGCTGCCCTAATCTCACCCCAAACAGGCCTCTAACAACCTACTGCCCCCCCCCCCCCTTTAAGATCTATAAGTACTGGAGGACAAATTACTTGCAAGATATACTGTATATTAAAAAGAAAACTCAGTTTTGAAAATCAGCACTTGGATGTTCTGGTGATTAAAATGTCCAAGTACCACTTTATGCCATTTTTTAGGGCATCCTTCTATTTTGAAAATGAGCACCATGGCTCATTAATTTCTTTTAATGCATTCTAAGCATGTTCTTACATGTTAACAGAGCATAGTATATCCATAAAATTTCTATATAAACATTTGTGATATGGGCCATTCTTCTACAAATATTTGCTTTTCTGTAATTGTATCTAAATACATAGAACAAATACTTTTTTTTTCTTTAACCATGCTTCCTCAAGCCTTATGGAAGAAATTCAGATATGATTGATTTAGCAAAATTCCCAGATCATTGCAGTTAACTATCTAATGCAACATGTATATTTGTGTTTTCAGGTACAAATACAATAAAGCTGATGCTCAACATGAATCGTGCCTTTAACAGGAAAAAAGGTATGACATTTGTGCTGTCTTGGAATTTGTCTTCTGTGTTATAATTTCTGCTTTTATTGTATTTTCAGTATCAGTATGGAATGGGAAATGGGAGGTTAATTTGGTATGAGGATAAAGAATTGTTCATTATAAAATTTGACTTGAAAGTAATAACTCTTGACTATAATCCTAGGAAAGTAAAAGAAAAATGGATAGACTTGGCTGATTGCATAAAAGGGGATATTTTCTTTACCTGCAGTCAATTTTAATTTTTTATGAGGTCAGTCCAATTATGTACATTTTAAATAGATTTCTAAGAGAAACTGAAATGAGAGATTTTTAGAAAAGTTCATTCCTTAGATTTTCTGTTTGTACTTCTGATGTTTGATTATTTTCCTTATTCATTGTTATCCATTCTCTGTGATTCATAATCCACAAACTATTGGATTCCCTGTTTTATAAACTCATAGCTCTTTGAGAAGTGATTGAGCATTATGGTGCCAGCAGAACGTATTTCCTTTTAGATCTATTTCAAGTGCTATGCTTTCATCAAGTCGTTAGTGCTACCATTAATTCACTAGCTACATTTATTCTTGATTGTTTCTGATCAAAAAATGTGATATATGTGATGTTAAAAACATCTCTCTCTTTAATATTTGGTCCAGGAATATATTAATTTTAAAAAAGTAAGCATGCACATTTGCTTGCCTCAAACTGATGTTCTCCTTAGATGGTGGAAGAAATCATCTGGCCATGCCCATGCTGGAACAGAACAAAGCTTAGGACTAATCTAAACTTCTGAATTCATGTGGCTCTTCCCATGTACAAATGTACCCTCTATTTCCTCTGTTAGTTTAAAGCTTAGAATCAACTCTGAGACAACTGGGATTTTGTGTTTAATTAATCTTTCTGTCTAAAGAGAACATCTGTTATGTATAAGTATCTTTGCTTTATAAATTGACAAGCAGGATTCTGGTACATCCCTTCCAGATTCTAGACTCAAGGTTTTCAATCCATAGCCATGATCCAGTGTTTGCAGAAATCCAACACTTTTCTCACTATGTGCTCCTCCTACTGCTGAGAGAGAGACAGAGCCACCTACAGTTGGATCCGTATGACTATTTCATCAATTTACATCTCCTGCCAGTTTCTCTCAAGGCCCACTCATCTAGGGGGTGTTGCGGCATCATAGACTCGAGTTGTTCCACCAGACAAAATTTGCAGGGTGGCTATTTGGTCTTCTCTTCATACCTTTACCATGTTTTACCGAATGGATGTGGCAGCGCGCTCTGATATTGCTTGTGGGACCTCGATGTTGAGGGCAGGCTCTTCTGTCCCTGCCTAGACAATGCCATTGCTATGGTACATAGAAACATAGAAACATAGAAAGTGACGGCAGAAAAAGGCCGAGGCCCATCGAGTCTGCCCACACCGCTGACCCCCCCCCCCCCTATTTAATCGCTCTCTGATGACCTTTCCCTCGTAGAGATCCGACATGAGCATCCCATCTGTTCTTAAAATCCGGCACGCTGCTGGCCTCGATCACCTGCACTGGGAGCTTGTTCCAGCTGTCAACCACTCTTTCGGTGAAGAAGTATTTCCTGGTGTCGCCATGAAACTTCCCGCCCTTTATTTTCAGCGAGTGTCCTCTTGTGGCGGAGGGTCCTTTAAGAAGGAAAATATCATCTTCTCCCTCGATACGACCAGTGACATACTTAAACGTCTCAATCATGTCTCCTCTCTCCCTGCGTTCTTCGAGAGAGTATAGCTGCAATTCGTTCAGTCTTTCTTCGTATGATAAATCTTTAAGCCCCGAGACCATCCTGGTGGCCATCCGCTGTACTGACTCGACTCTCAGTACATCTTTACGGTAATGTGGCCTCCAGAATTGTACGCAGTACTCCAGATGAGGCCTCACCATGGTTCTGTACAAGGGCATTAGGACGTCGGGCTTCCGACTAACAAAGCTTCTCCGGATACAACCCAACATTTGCCTAGCCCTGGATGAGGCCTTCTCCACTTGATTGGCCGTTTTCATGTCTTCACTGATGATCACCCCCAAATCCCGTTCTGCTGTAGTCCTTGCTAAGGTTTCAACATTTAATGTGTACGTTCTGCACGGATTATTGTTGTCCAGGTGCATGACCTTGCATTTGTTAGCGTTGAAGCTAAGCTGCCAGGTCGAGGACCAAAGTTCCAATAAAACCAGGTCTTGCGTCATGCTGTCGGACAGACTGCCGTTACCCACAATGTTACATCTCAAGTATAGAATCTGTAATGGACGTACCAGAATGAAAGATTAGTTTCTTACCTTTGGTAATCATCTTTCTGGTAGTCCCTGAAGGATTCTATATGGCCTGCCCTCCCAGTATAGACTCAGTTTTGGTGATTTTCCTGCCTTTTTCTGCCTCAGTTTTTTCTCCTTACAAGTTGAAGTATCTTCCAGCCAGCAGACAGGCACTTGGTGGGGGGGGGGGGGTGGGATTTCCCTCTTATATGGCTTAATTGTTACTGATGGCAGCTTTCCAGTTGGTACTTGTTGCACACGACAGGTTAATATTCTCTTTGTTGACTGTTGACTGTTTATTAATTATGTTATTGTATCTTGCAGAGCAGAACAGACCTTATTTCTGTTTCTGGGGAGATTTCCCTGTGACGCCTCCTTTGGTTGTTGCCTTGTTCCAGTATGGTTACTTGACTTTTTGTACCTGTAGGTGGCTCTGTCTCTCTCTCAATAGTAGGATGAGCACATGGTGAGAAAAGTGTTGGATTTCTGCAAACTCTGGATCACGGCTACAAATTGAACACCTTGAGTATAGAATCTTCTAGGGACTACCAGAAAGATTACTGAAGGTAAGAACCTAATCTTTCATTCAGGCATACCAGTGGGTTACTCTGAAATTCAGAGATGTTCTGCTTTTCTGTCAATTGTCTTCATGTAATAGAGCAACCCATTCATATATTGGTGCAAGAGTTGAACAGTTCATAAGGACAGATTGTTTGGCAAAATGCCCTGTATCTGATTTAAGACTGGTCCAAGCTGTAGTATGAAATGAAGGTATGGGAATGAGGACTGGTAGCTGCGGTAGCAGCAGTGGCTCTGATTTGATATGGATTTTCTCTATGACCGCATAACCAAAAACTTCTATGCGGTTTACAAAACTTTATTAAAAAGATACAATAAAAAATATTAGATCAAAAGTTTTGGAAAGATGAAAATTTTCAGTTATGTTCTGAATTATTCGTAAAAAATTTTAAAAAAAGAAACCTTTTCGGTTGTTTTCTAAATTGTTCATAAGAAGAAGATGTACGTATTAAATGCCGAAAATCTTTATCATGATGTGCTGCTTGATAGGCCAGCATATGGTCAAGATATTTCTTACTTTTGCATCCTTTAGCTGGTGGATAAATGAACAGAATGTGTGACTTTCTACTATTCTTGTAAGGTGCTATAAGAAATATATCAACTAGAAGAAATGAGATGAGATATCAACTTGGTATATATGATGCTACTTTATTAGATTTGCTGGTGTGTGCTTGACCACTGGAATACTAAGTCTGTTGGAGTTAAAGTAAAACAAAAAGCTGCATACAAATTCTGATACATTCTATCCTTTTCATGTAGTAAAGTAAAGCTTGTTTACAATCCAGAATATGTACATAAGAATATAAGAATTGCCGCTGCTGGGTCAGGCCAGTGGTCCATTGTGCCCAACAGTCCGCTCACGCGGTGGCTCTTGGGTCAAAGTCCAGCACCCTATTTGAGTCTAGCCTTACCTGTACATTCTGGTTCAGCAGGAACTTATCTAACCTTATCTTGAATCCCTGAACTGTGCTTTCCGTCTGTAACAGCCTCTGGAAGAGCGTTCCAGATTTCTACCACTCTCTGGCTTTCCATACTGGTGTTTGAGGCTTAGGATAAAAGAGAGGCAATGCTCTCTTTTTTTCAATTAATGCAAAAAGATGGCGTTATTTTGGGAAGGAATTTAGAACATAAGACAGTCTTACTATAATGAAATTGTGTGTAAGGCTCATATATTTCTAAGGCTTGCAGGTCACTGATTATTATAGCTGAAGTTGCAACTAGAAAAAGTACTTTCCATGTTAGGTATTTTAAAGATGAGGATTCCATCTGCTCAAATGGTGATTTCATAAGAGAAGAAAACATGATACTCGGGTCTTAGAGTTGTTGCTTTTGGAATGGAAGTTTAACATGAAGAAATTGTCTCATGAATTTGTAGACAATGGGGCATTGGAATGCCAAAGTTCAGTCTATTAGAACATAATTGACTAATAGGGTACTGAAATGCACTCCGGCATGTTGGTAGAGGGGATACAAGCATTGGAATATGATGAACACTGAAAAATGATCTTGAGGTTGTGTAGAACAGTGGTTCCCAACCCTGTCCTGGAGGACCACCAGGCTAGTTGGGTTTTCAGGATAGCCCTCATGAATATGCATGAGAGATATCTGCATATATTGGAGGTGCCAGGCATGGAAATCTGCTCCATGCATATTCATGAGGACTATCCTGAAAACCTGACTGGCCTGGTGGTCCTCCAGGACAGGGTTGGGAACCACTGGTGTAGAACCTTAGATGAAAAAACATTTCTATGTAAAGGCATATGATCTTGTGTGAGTCTCTATTGCTGACACCAAAATATCCTGAAGTGACGGCGTTAGTCCTAAGGAGACAACTAGGCACTATTTAGTGTCCATGGTGTCAGAGCCACGTACTTGAAGTTGGAATATAGGAGGGTGCCTTGATCTTCAAGGTTGGAGATGTTTGAAATTGAACAGGAGAACTAAGTTTCTTCAGATGGAGAAATTAGTTAGGTGTCTGTCAGGAACTTTTTTGGGGGGCTCACAGGAGAATTGGTGGACAGTCCATACCATGTCCATGTTCGTAGACTCAAGGCAGTAAAGGGGTTGTTTTGATTACCTTGCTTCTGCCAAATGAGCCTATTTGAGGAGTTCCCCTGATGTAAAAAAAAATGGTGACTTTGAGCTTATCAAGGCCTTCAGCCCCTCCCACTGCATCCCAAGATGCTTTGGGAGGGGGAAGCCCCGTCATTTACAGCACACTGCCCTGTAGACAGGAGGGAGTGAGCTTCCTTCCTGCCGTTTTCTCATCCTGAGGGTGGGGGAGGGGCCCAGGAATGTTGGTGGGATGTGTATATGTGTGTGGTAGGGGGACAGAGATATCAATGGATGTTGGGAGAGGTACGGGATGACAGGGGAATGTTAGGGATTTCAGGGGGATGTCAGGGAATGTTGGGGAGGTCCAGGAATGTCAAGGGAGGGATGTAGGGCTCTGCAGCTCAGCTGATCTTGGTGGGGGAATCCCCCATCAGCTGAGCTGCCAGGAATCCCTGAAACTGGCTCAGCTGATGGATTCCTCTGCCGCAATCAGCTGATGGAAAGTTTTTGGTTTTTTTTTACTCTTTGGGTGGCGGGAGGGGGTTGTGTTAATTCCCCTCCCCCCCAAACACACACACATTTTTACTAAGCTGCGATAGAGGTTTCCACCATGGCCCAGAGGGCTAAATGCTCTGATGCTGCTCCAGTTTTTTTAGACTACCTATGAGCGTTGGAGCAGCATCAGAGCATTTAGCACCCCAGGCCGTGGTAGAATCCTTTAACCGTGGCTTAGTAAAGAGGGCCCATGATAACCGTCTTTTTATATGGTTTTCTAGCAGGGGTGGGCTTGCGTTCCTGTGATCCCCAAGGATGCCTTAGTGTTGGCACCTACATTTGTCATTTATCCTAACTTTTTCTGTCATTTGTGTTTGGGGAGGGTTTGGTGCTTTGGAATGTGGGGTCCTAAAGCTGACAGCTGTTTCTGTATATTACCCAGGGTTTTTAAAATTCCTTATGGTGTATCATTCTCTTATAATCTTACTATTCTTTGGCCATATGTTTTGGTATACTATCCATAATGGCTTATAAAACTAGTTACTTGCAGTGCTCAAAGAAACCATAGTCCTATCAAACAGAAGAGAGGATTTTGTTTTTAATAAGAAATGCATTTCTCTGTATTTAACTATTTGAAATTGCTATAATCCCGGGTAGGACAAATAATTTGCGCTGCATTCACTTCTAGTAAAAGATGAACAGCAGTATTAATAACAAAGAGCTGTTCCTTTAGTTAAACTACAAATTGTAAAGTAGCAAGATAGCTGGTTGTAATTGCAGAAGTTGATCGACAGGCACTATGACAAATAAACGTCTGTGCTTCTCTACTTCTGATCCTCGGGTATCTTGTATTCCTTTTTTCAATTCAGTTTGTGCTTTCTTCCACAGATAGGGCTAAAGCTAAACCAGAGAACATTATTGGAGTCAAACGCCTTAAATTATTTCTAAAAGAAGTTCGGCTGTTTGATTCTTGGGCTGGAAAGCATGCAGGTGAAAGAGATTATTTTTTTTCTACTGTTCATATTCACTCATTGACTTTTAGTTATCTCCTCAGAATTATTGAAGCCTTTCGACATTAATACTATTTTAATTTCCAATCATGCCTGTTAGGTTGTCTGTGGCTGGGTTAATGGAAATTTCCCAAATCTCCTCCTCCTCCTCCTCCCCATCACCAAAACTGGTCTGTGAATAGATATATTTATTGGCAGATACAGAGTTCATTATTAAACTTATAGACAGTGTTCTCCCCAGGGCCTTTTAGCCTATTGTTTACGGTTTTTAAATTTTCGCGGGCTGGCTTTGCCCCTAACCCCCGCAAATTCAGAGGGGGAAGTGTACAGCAAAATTAAAAAGTAGCAGATAAAGATCAATCACACAGGTCTCCTTCAAGGCTCAGTAACACCTCTCCATAAATTATGTGAAAGAGGTCTGGAAGTGGGGATCACATCTATTTCATATCCTCAGTGAGACCTCAAGAAGGAACCTAGTGATCAAAACATTATTAGAGGTACTGTAGAGCCATTTCATGGTATGACTGGATGAGCTATATTTATCTTTTTTTTTTTTTTTTTTAGTTGTTTAAATTCATGCAGAAATAAATGGCTAGATTGAACCTAATGACTTCATTAACACATTTCCCTTTTTTTAAACCTGTATACCATTTGAAAGAGGGCAAATATCTCATTATTCCCTTCTAGAATTGGATACTTCTTAAATTTAGTAAAAATATTCTGGCACAAGTGTCAAACCTTAAAAAAGGAAGTCATATTGAGCATTGGAAAATAATAATTATTAATAAAAATATTACACATTTAGGGCTCCTTTTACTAAGCTGCGATAATGGTTTTAGCGTGCGCTTAGCGCATGCAGAATTGCTGTGCGCGCTAGATGCTAACGCCAGCATTGAGCTGGTGTTAGTTTTCCTGCATAGCGTGGGGGGTTTGAGTGCGCTAATATTCTGCGCGCGCTAAAAATGATAGCGCACCTTAGTAAAAGAGGGGGCTAATTTTCCCCACCACCAAATTTCCCCATCCCGCCCCACCCGGCTACTTTTCCATGCCACCCGGCTGGAAAAAATTTCTGGGGAGAACACTGTATAGATATATGGAAGAGTTTGTGGATTTTAATCATGATATGGAAGTTAACCTTTTCACTTTCTGGGATGATGCCAATGCAGTCCTCAAAGAACAAATTATTTTCTCTTAGCTTTTAAAAGATGAAGGCAAGGGAAGATTCTGCCCCTAAGAGTAGAGTTGGTTAGAAGATGAGCATTAATGTAATGAAAGTTGTACAGCTCTACAAAGATTAATAAAAATAAGAAGGGAGATTAATGACTTTTGAATGCTCTTGAAGCAAACAATCCATTATGACTAGCTTCTGGCAGCACCATCTCTGAACTTACTCATCTACTTGGGAAACAGAGTCTTAAATGTATTTGAATCTGTTGGATTTCTCTTACATGTCAACAAATTAAACCTCAAACCTACCAGGAGGCTTTCCTTTATGGGAGCACCTCTGGACACAAAAAAGTGAAAGTATTTCTACCTCAGGATTTAGTACAAAGACATGTTCAATTTGTATGAAGAGTTTTGTGTTCTTCATGGGTCACATCCAAGACCTACTTAGAAATGCTAGATTACATGGTCTGTGTGGTGTATATAGCTACTCTTGCACATATAGGATCTCACGTTCCAGTTGAATCGAAAGGTCCAGTCTTTATCTTTCCAGACAAACCCATCAACATTATTTCAAACCATGTCATAATGCTGGAGCATCAAAACTAACCTAATCATGTTTGTCAGTATATGTCTAATATGTTTTTACTAATTTTTCTAACACACCAATAACTAGTTCTTACTCTCCTATTTTAAATTTTTTTTTTTAATTGTTAACCGGTCAGATATTTGTTTTATGATCGGGATATCAAAAATCAATAAACTTGAAACTTGAAACTTCTCTTTACCCTAATCAATGATTCTAATTAAATTTAAATGTGGTGCAGTGGTTAGAGCTATAGCCTCAGCACCCTGAAGCTGCAGGTTCAAATCCCACATTGTTCCTTGTGAGCCTGGGCAAGTCACTTAATCCCCCATTGCCCCAGGTACATTAGATAGAGTATGAGCTCACCAGGTGACATAGGAAAAAATGCTTGAGTACCTGAATGTAAACCACTTAGGCTATAAGTGGTATATAAATAAATAAATATGCATTAGAATATGTGTACAGTAGATTGACCACAAGAACAAAAATCAAGAACTATTGGGCATACTTTGCATACATTATAAATGGACCAGATAAGCGAGCTTTCTTTTTCTAAAGTCTTTCATCATACTGTCATTCTGAAAAAAGAAGATTCATCAGATGATAAACCTATGGTGTTTCCAAGACGTATACCCCCCTCCCTACCACCTATGGCAGTGCTGAAATAGGCCGCAAAAAGCATAAAGAGATCTCACAGAGAAAAATAGCACATTGCAATCAACAGTTTTGAACTAGCCAAAAATATGTAAGAAAAGGAAACATTTCTCACACTTCCAGTAAAAACAGAAGGAAGGAAAACTGCTTGTTACAACTTAGCCCCTCTGCCAGTAGATGGGTAGTCTGAGAAATAATGAGCTATGATGTCATTAATTTATAATCCTTTGTAGTTTAGAACCATCTGTAGCCCCCTCCCCTGATTAGATAGTATTTCTCAGTCTCCAGTAGGTGGTAAACCTGTCCAACCTCCTCTGGTCTGGTAGAATATTATTTTATGGGATAGTTTTTCAGTCTATTTGATAACAGATAAATTGTCTTGAAATACTGACTGGTGCAGGTGTGATACTTGGGAGCTCCAGGTGTGCCCCTCCCCCCTCTCTTTCTCCCTTCCTAGTTAGGTGCTGTACGGATGAGGGAAAGGTACTAAGGCACAACATCACTCCTTTCTAAGATACCTTGCGATCCTGAATTAAGTTGTTCTGTTCAGCTTGTATAGCTGGGTAAAAGTTTGCTCTGACAGAGAGATTCTGAAGTTTTCTGTGGAAAAAGGTGTTTGTTTCTTTTTTTTAGTGTCAGCATTTTTTGCTCTGAACCATTGGTTCTAATTACGGCTGTCTCAAGATTTGACAATGCAGCTAGAGAAAATACAAGCGCTGTACAGTCTGTGGCAGTCAATTATGACTCCGGAGTGGTACCAGTATAGGGAAGACTGAGTCATGAATCAGATAGCAGGGCTGAGCAGTACCTCACTAAAAACAGAGCGAGAGGACTTGAGTCGAACTTTGCCATCATGCAGTGAATTGCTTCAGCAAAGCATGTTTTAGCACAGTGTTTCTCACCCAGTCAGGCTTTCAGGATATCCATAAAGAATGTGCATGAAATTGATTTGCATACACTATACACAAATCAATTTCATGCATATTCATAGTTTCCAAGTTTATTGTAATTTGATATACCGCCAATCATAAAATATCTAAGCGGCTTACAATATAAATTACCGGTAGTTTATGAAAGCTAACCTTTTATTCCTTACCTTCTCAGCTACTACTTTTGAGAACCAAAGCAGCCTTCTTTTCCTCTTACTTTTACTTGCTTGCCTCTCAAAAAGGTTTGTCGCTCTTACAATTGCTCCTTTCAGTTTTGCCCACTGCATTTCCACTCCTTCCAGACAACAATTTCTTGATGGAAACCTTATCCAAATAAAAATTAGCTTTTTTTTAAAGCCTAGAACCTTTGCTTTTGAATGAGCCCTCTCTATACATATCTTAATAATAAACCATACCATGCAGTGATAACTGGATGCCAGGTGATCACCCACTATAATATCAGAAACACTTTCCTGTTTGTAAACACTAAGTCCAGTATAATCCCATCCTGCGTGGGTTCCATTACCAACTGCTGGAACAGTTAGAACATAAGAATTGCCATCTCCAGATCAGACCCTGGGCCCATCAAGTCCGGTGATCTGCACATGCGGAGGCCCCGCCAGGTGTACCCTGGCATAGTTTTAGTCCCCATATCACTGCATGCTTCTCAAGGGAGATGTGCATCTAATTTACCCTTACCCGTATCACTCTGTGCCACTCTTAAGGAGATGTGCATCTAGTTTACCCCTTAAATCCTAGAATGGTGGATTCTGCAATTACTTCCTCTGGGAGAGCATTCCAGGTGTCCACCACTCACTGCGTGAAACAGAACTTCCTGATATTCGTTCTGGACCTGTCCCCCCCTCAGCTTCAGTCTATGTCCTCTTGTCCGTGTCACACTGGACATTGTAAATAACTGCTTTCCCTGCTCCATTTTGTCGAATCCTTTCAGTATTTTGAAAGTCTCGATCAGATCCCCTCGCAGTCTCTTCTTCTCAAGGGAGAACAACCCCAATCTCCTAAGTCATTCCTCATAGTCCAGGTTCTCCATACCTTTCACTAGCTTCGTTGCTCGTCTTTGCACCCTCTCTAGCAGTTTTATATCCTTCTTTAGGTATGGAGACCAATGCTGGATGCAGTATTCCAGGTGCGGTCTGACCATAGCTCTGTAGAGCGATATTATAACTTTCTCTGATCTACTCGTAATTCCCTTCTTTATCATGCCTAGCATTCTATTTGCTTTCTTCGCTGCTGCCGCACATTGCGCCGACGGTTCATCTTGTAGAGAATGCAGGATCTCCCTACTTCTAGAAGACCCCACAATAGGGATTCCCCGATCAACATCCGGCATGTTAAAATCACCTGTTAGTAAAAGTCTCCTTTTTTTTAGATATATTCTGAATGTCTACTATTAAATCTATGTCCATTTCTTCCATCTGTGAAGGAAGCCTGCATATCACATCAGTGTAAATATATTTACATTCCTTCTTTCCAAATTGATTCACAGTGCCTCTTCCTTGCCCTACAGATCTGTAATTGTGTGGCTTTAATATGATCGTTAACATATAACGCTACTCCCCCCTCCTTTTCTTCCTACGCTGTCTTTACTGAACTGATTTATAGCCTGTTATAACTACATCCTAGTCATGGTTCTCTGTGAACTATATCTCTGTGATTGCCACTTTATCAAACTCATCTTTTTCCATCATAGCTACTAGATCCAGAATCTTGTTTCCCATACTTTGAGCATTAGTATATAATATTTTCCCCCTTTTCCCATCTGTGTATAGGTGTTCATTGATTTACTTACCTGAAGGCTTATACTCACCCGGGAGCTTTTATCTCCTGCCCCATCACTTCTAATTTAAAGCCATCTTCAGTAGATTAGCCAGCCTTCTCCTGAAGACACTTCTTCCCTTCTTTGATAGAAGCACACCGTCCCTGCTCAGCAGCCCTTGGAAAATCATCTCATGGTCCAGGTAGCCATAACCTTCTCGACGACACCATCCATGTAGCCACACATTCATTTCCAGGATGCAAGCTTCTCTGCCCTGACGTTTACCCTCAACAGGGAGGATGGATGAGAATACCACCTGTGCAGCTGACTGCTTCACCTTCTCTCCCAGAGCCACAAAGTTGCTTTTGATATGTTTGCAGGGGTACCTGGCAGCATCGTTAGTGCCAACATGAAAACACAAGAAGAGAGTCCCAGTGCTCCAACCGACAAGCTAAGGTCTAACTAGAATGGTAGTAAAATTAAATTTATATTTAAAGAGTGCTTAAGAATAAGCATCGGAAAATAAAAATGATTTAAGATCTTTTTTAAAAAGATTTTAAAAAGCGAGGTCTGAAATCTATAGTGGTTTTGGTGTAAATTCCATAATTCACAGCCCTGTACAGAAAAAATAGAACTAAGGGTAGTATCTGAAAAAAAAATTCTCTAAATGTAAGAACTGGATGATTTTGATTAATGGCTCTTAAAAGTTTGAAGAGAGAATGTTAAGTGTTAAATGTCTATTGAGATAGAGATGGGCATCAGCAGTACAGAGTTTAAAAACTAATAAAAGGATTTTATAGGTTATGCAATACGATATAGGTAACCAATGGACTGATTTTAGAAGAGGGGGTAATGTGATCAA